>NC_068988.1:47740501-47747365 GCF_001194135.2 Octopus bimaculoides | reverse complement strand
ATATATATATATATATATAAAGTCATAAATAACAGAGAAATTTTATTTAACAGTAAGAAAATTCAAATATCACAACAAATTGTTTCGCAACTTAAGAACATGTAAATAATTTATATTATTGTATTTAGTAATAAGCAAATTACTTACATGTCTGCATTAATGCATAATGCAAAGAGATCTTTCAAAATAATACAGAATTTAAGCAATGTCATCAGGTGTAAGAGAGTATGGTTATTAGTGGAAATGTGATACTTGATCAGTAGTCTCCACTTCTAATATTTTAGTCACCCTAATTCCGATCTCTGATATTGTTTTCACTTTGTTCTGCTTGGAAAGAGAACAAACAGGAGGCTTGCTGCTATCTCTATCATGGTTAGGCAAAAATAAGCAAGAGCAAATTTCTTTTAAGCTCCACTTTATATAACAAAATGACAGAGAAATTACTATTGTCTAATTGATCCAATAAAGCCACTAAAAAGACACAGTGTATATGTAAAATGTTACCTTCTTTGGCAGGGTAATCAGTACAATAGTTTTCTCTTACAAACGCAAGAAAGCATTCTAAATCATTGCTTTCCCAGCAATTTAAAGTCAATTTTATTGGGAGGGATGCAATCAATAAGCTTCAAAACAGAAATGGTATTGAAAAGAGATTGACGTACAAACATGCTAACAGGAATACACTATGCAGTAGATAATATGACTAAAGAACTGAGAGAGACATTCCAATTACAATTGCTAATTACAAATGCAAATGATGTCCTCCAGTGTACTGTTCAAGCGAACCTATGTTAAAAAAGTTTTTAGTTGTATTTGTTTTTGCATTGGGTGAGAAAGTATAAACCAAATTATGTTATATCTTCATTTCCCTTACTAATGGTGTTGGTGGGCTACATAGCTGGAGGGCATAGGTCATCTTACCTTTAGTGCTTTTCTTATCATATTCAACATGTTCCAAGCACAAAGTTATATTCTTAGCACCCTACAGATAACGTTTAGCAAGGTTAACTGTTCAAAAGGTGATGTGTACTTTTGTACGAGTGAATGTTTGAGGTGAATATATAGGATGTGCTTCTTGCAAATTAGCTCTGCAATATTGTACTTTTGTACAAGTGAGTATGTAAAAAGTATGCATAGTGTGTTCTTTCATACAACTGAGTCAGTTGGAGGTCAGTACAGTATGTGCTCTCGTTCCAGTGAAAATGTAGAATGAGAATGTGCAACAGAATTAACACTTTTGCTAACATGCATATTTGGTGTATGTCCCTGATCCCCCAGGTATTTTAATTAATTATGAAGCTCAAGGTAAAAGAAATAGTTTATTGTAGAAAGATTTGTATTGTGAAAGCTACAGGCAACTAAGAAAAATGGTTCTTGTTTTTATTATTCGATGACATAACCATGTGAACTATGAGTTTCCACTGAAATGAGTAAGCTTTGAGAACATCATGGCACTGTTGTATCACTGCTGAACTACCCACTTTTGAATATAATGGTATCTGATGGTATTCAGAAGTTGTATCTAGATTCATATGTCAGAGTGGTGACAGCAGTGTTTGAGCACAAATTCAGAAAATTATGTAGATTTTGTTACAAACAGATTGGTTTGACTGAAAATAGAGGCCACAGGTATAGGGAAATGAAAATAATATTGATGCATTTTAACTGTATGTTGTCAAAATATATCAAAAGGCACCTATAAATATTTACTGCACTATTTATTCATGTGTCACCAATATAAAAAGATAATAGTGAGAGAGCTGACAACAGTAAAGTGTATATATATATCTGATGTCCAATCACATTGGTGTCATCAACAGAAAATAAAATTCCAAAGATCTCAATAATAAATTAAATATAACAGCTTTTCTTTATTTACTGTTTACCACAGTACAACCTATACTTTAATTCAAAGTAGTTCCACAACATGAGATTCTTCCAAAGGTTATGAAATAAAGGTTTAAATTAGTGCATGTTGAGAAAAAGAATAAGTTTCAACAGAGGCAACGTTTGCATATAATGTGCAGCAGAGATGGAGTAAGAATGTGATTGTAAAATCTATATGTAACCCATAAGTTGTAAAAACGATGTTAGGCATACGTTCTTGTATTCAAGTTTATTTTTTATGCAAAGAGAGTAAAGGAGACAGGTGCTTCTGTCTTGTAAATGCAAGGCAAGAAGAACTGAAAGAAATTGCCTTAAATTCCATGTTAAGAATTTTTTGAGTTTCATTACGTAGCCAAATGACTGAGAATATTGCTTACACATTGATCCAATAAAAAATGGTAAAATGGTGAATGATTAAAATGTCACCTGTTGTATAATGGTCACTAAACACACCTATATGTACATATAGGTGTATGCAAAAAAGCACTCATACACACACAGGCATACACACACTTTCACATGCATATTTTATTAAGAAAAAGTGTGTGATGATGATGCACTGAGAGGTCAAATGACATAAATGTAAAGAGATGAATGGATAGATTTAGTGATGAAAGACACCTATAGATTGTTAGATAAGGAGACAGAGAGATAAAGAGAGTGGGAAAGGAGGAATAATTGACATATGTTTGAGAGAGGGGAAAGAGATATATACACAAGAAAGCAGAGACAGGGAATGGGAAAAAAAAAACTTGTAGCATGGAAAAAACAGACAGAAGGAGAGAAAGAGAGACAGGCAGACAGTTAAAGAAAGAAAGAAAAAACATGTAGTGTTAAACAAGAACAGACATATAGACATAGGGAGAGAGAAAAAAAGAGAGGAGAGATAGATAGAAAGAGAGAGAGAGAGAGAGAGAGAGAGAGAGAGAGAGAGAGAGAGAGAGAGAGAGAGAGAGAGAGCAACAGTGAAAGAATATATGAGGAACAAAATAAAGAAAGTGGGAGATAAGGAGAGAAGAGAACTGAGAATTATAAAGTGAATTCGATCTAAATTTAACTGTATTTTGAAGAGTCCATTAACCCAGTTCATTGCAATCAATATGAACATATACAAGAACAAAACAGACTAACAGACAGACAAACAAGAAAAGAAAGTAAGAAACCAACATTTATTAATTTTTCAGCATTCCAAGAAAAAGTATGGTATTTTTGAAAAATTATATAAAACTGTCAAAGTCACAGAATGGCCCTTAGAAATATAAGATTGGTTCCTAATTTTCCATTTTTATTTATAGAAATTCTTTAGAATTAGTGGAAAAGGATTAATCATGTTGGGAAGTTAGTTTTAAGCAAATGAAAACAGGAGAGAGAGAGAGGTAGAGAGAATTTAGAGAAATATATACGAAGACAGGGTAAGATATATAGAAGGAGAGTCTGTTGTATTTTTCTTATTTATCTTTCATTTCTTTTTTGTTTCATTTTATCCATTATAGGAAGGAAGTGTGAGATTTATGGATTTATAAATAACAACAATATTCTAAATTTAGTCTGCAATAAATTGGATAAAATATGGTTTCTAATGGTTTATAAAGCAGTCTTCCATAAAAAAAAAAAAATAAATAAATAAATAAAAATAAGTAGCATGCATTGTTATAATTGTTGCTATTGTTCTTCAGCCCCAGATCAAAACTTATCCAGTAGGCCCATGATCAGAAATATTCCATTCATGGCTGTCCTGTCTTGGTTATAATAATGAAGTCTCCAGGACAATATTATCTTATATATGTTTCTCTTTTAGTTATATTTTTGTCAAATTTTAGAAACAGCAGTATATAATTTCAAAAGTTTTGTTTCTGTTTCTAGCATGGTGAATCACAGTGTAGAGGTTCTCATGTTTGCTTGTGAATATGTATGCATATATTGAACGTGGATGTTTATGCTTTTATTAAGAAACAAATAAATCTTGATCTATGTCTAAGAATGTCCAGCTCTGACCATTCTCTTTTATTTATACACTAGCTGGCCATGTGCCTTCAAAAATGATGGCTAATTGGAGAATTTTATATATAAATAAGGTAAAAAATAAGGTAGATAATAATCACGGATACAAACATTCACATATTTCCCTTGAACATGCACGCATACACACACACACACACACACACACACACACACACACACACACACACACACACACACACACACACACACACACACACACACACACACACACAAACACACACACACACACAAGTACACACATACTCACACAGAGTTGAAACACTGTTTGATTTTTCTTTTCAGTGCTGAATGTTCACCATCCCACTTCCATTGCACACACACACGCACAACGCACACGCACACGCACACACACACACACACATTCACATGACTCCCTTTTACATACACACGCAAATACTCATGCAGAGTTGAAACACTTTGATTTTTTTTTCACTGTAGAACTCCCATCATCCCACTACCAAGTTTGCCATTTGCCATCACCCCTTCCTTTCTCTTTCATATGTTATGATGGAGAAAAACACAACAGTATTATTATAGTAGATAATGCACCAAAGACTAAATACAGTTCTCAGTGTACCTTCCCTTTTCCATAGGAGCTCTCCCTATGGCCCACACAAATCCCTCGACATAAATGAAATCTATCTTTCAGTTGTGTCAGTCATTAGACTATAGGCATGCTGGGGCATTGCCTTGTAGAGCTTAGCTGAACAGATCAACCCTTCTATTTATTGCTTTTAAGTCTCTTTTAATGAAACACTATGTTAGTTACTGGGAATAAACAAACCAACACCAATTAAGTGGTGAAAAGTGGACCATAAAAAATGTTTTAAATGAACACAAACTAGAATTACATCATCCTCTTTTTAAGACTAGAGTATGATTTGAGAAACACTTTGCTAGTATTTCTTGCATGTTGAGCTGTCACATACAAGATCCTTTGTTGTCTTATATGACCAATATGTTGCATTTGATGAAATTGTCTCTGGCTCTTATTAACATGTTTATCTCAGTTGTATAGCTGTAAATGTTTTCTGTTGGAACCAACAGGGATATGTGTTACCGAGGTTTCAATTATAAAGTTAATGAAATACAAGTAATACAATATGTGTAAAGCCAGGCAGAAACAAGTCATCATTACACAGTCATGGATTTCTTTGACAAAAACCAATGCTACATTTTATATGGAAGCAGATTCAGGTGAGCAAAGCTACCTTGGTATATAATTGGTGCTTATTTCTACTAATGATTGGTATGATATAATGTAAACTCAGCTTCCTCTTCTATCAGGAATTCAAGCTTAGATTAAAGATGTACTAATCGAAAGACCAGTGAAGTATTTAATTATGTTCTCAACTATGTTTGTTTTTCTAACTTGCTGTCCTGGCTAAATGATAGATTCTTTACTGTTTGTGTTTTCTAACATGCTGTTCTTGATGGAGAACGATGATTAGATATGGAATTCTTTGAAGTAAGACATATGGTCAAATGTTGTCGAATAGGTTAAAATGCAAAATCTAGTGAAACCTGTAATAATGTGCATCAACAACTATTAGTCCAGAGGACAATTTGAAGAAGTGTTTGATAAATTTAATTCTCGTGAAAAGTAAAGAACCTAGCATCTTGGACATTGTCTCTTTGTTTGAAAATGAAGAAGGGAAATTAGGTAAGTAGCATTGTTGTTTGGACTGGTGGCAAATAAGTGATAAAAGAATTGAAGTTGAAGGATAAATGTGAGCGTGTGAGGTGGGGGTAAAACCAAAGAGAAGTGGTGTGAGAAGTTGAGAAGTCTAGAACAGGAGGGGAATGAATGAGGGGGAAGTTTAAACTAGAGAGGGTAAGAAGAGAAAGCCAATGTTACAAGCAACCCAAAATGAAAAGCAAAATTAAAATGGTCATATAGCAAGTAAAGAGAACAATAGACAAATAGCAACAACACCTAAAGGCTAATAAAGTAAAAAGGCACCTATAGATTATTCTAATTTAGAAGAACCAAACTATTTGGGGTTTAAGGCCATAGACAATCAGATTAATACCCATTTATGTATTACTGGTACTTATTGACTCCACCCCAGTGAAATTTGAACCCAAAATCTGAATGCAATGAAATGAAACAATGTAAGAAAAGAATGTAGAAAGTAAACTACATTAGTCTGATTACTTGCTAAATTACACCCAGAATTTCTTCTCCACTGCTAAGACACATAAAAAAAAGAACAATGACGGGGAATCTTTAGTGTCAGCATTATCAGCTTCTAAAGTTGTCAATGTGTGTGTAATGGTATGTATATGAGTATGTGTGTTTAAGTGTATATTTGAGGTATATCTTTATACGTATGTATGTATGCATGTGTACATATAAATGTGTTTATATGGATGAAATGTATGCATATATGTATGTGTACATGTGAATGTGTTTATATGAATGAAATGTATGTATATATGCATGTGTACATGTGAATGTGTTTATATGATTGAAATGTGCAAATGCCCATGTGTAGGTATATTTAAAATGCACATTTATATATGTATGTAAGTCTGTATATATATATATATATATATATATATGTATGTATGTATATATATATATGTATAAATGCATAAAAGTATATATGCATCAAATATGTGCATGTATGTATATATTTATGAAGTATGTGGTAGGTTTGCATGTATGCATTGCTATGCATATATGAAGGTATATATTTATATGTGTGGGTGAGTGCATGAAGTAATGTGTGTGTGTATATGCATGTGTGTTTGTATGTGTGTGTGTGTGTGTGTGTGTGTGTGTGTGTGTGTGTGTGTGTGAGGTAGAATGTATGTAGTAAGGACAATGACATCATTTTTCTTTTCTTACAAGGAAATAAAAAAGAATAATCACAGGAAAAAAATAAAGAACAAAAAAAAATGCAAAAAGCAAAGTGAGAAGAATTTAAGGAAAAAAAAAATAAGTGATTT
>NC_068988.1:47737110-47740298 GCF_001194135.2 Octopus bimaculoides | reverse complement strand
TTTCAAAAATGAGATGAGGAATAATAATAATAATAGTAATAATAATAATAATAATGATAACAATAATGATAATAATAATGATAATAATAATAATAATAAATATAATAATAATAATAATAATAATGATAATAATAATAATAATAATAATAATAATAATAATAATAAATATAATAATAATAATAATAATAATGATAATAATAATGATAATAATAATAATAATAATAAAAGGAAAGAAAAGAAAAAATTAAAAGAGAATTTGAGTACAGAAAAAAAGTGAGAATAGTTGAATCTGATGATGGGTGCCAATACCAATAACTAAAGGTGCATAGTGACAGTGTGACAGTGACGGTGATGGTGATGATGATGATGATGATGGCTATGCGAATGGTGACAATGTTGACAATGACAGTAGTGGTGATGGCGGTAGTGGTAGTGGTGATTATGGTAATTGCTGTGGTGGTTAGGATTATGGTAAGGGTTTGTGGCGATTGTGTTAATTGTAGTAGTGGTGGTGGTGACAATAGTGGAGGTAATATCAATGATACTGCTGATAGTAATGCTGATGCTGGTGTTGATGGTGGGATGGTAGTATGATGATGATGACGATGACAACGACGATGACCACGATGAATGAGGTGATGGTGAGGATGTTGTCAATGTGAAGTTGGTGGTGGTGGTGGTGGTGGCTGATGTTGGTGTTAGTAAGAACAGCCTTGATGGTTGGGACAATGATGGGTGGTGGTGGTGTTGATGATGGTGGTGCTGATTTTGGTGGTGATGACAGATATGGTAGTCTAGTCATGATGGTAATACTGTTGTCATTGTTCAGTTGCCCAAATGACAAAGATAGGTCTCACATAAACATTTTATAAAAAGAAAACTATGTCTCTACCAATCTAAGGGCAATACTGTACACTTTAACATGTCGTAAATAATTGAGTGGAAATATTGCTTGTCTTCTTTCAGTGTCTAGTTGGCTTCAGTTTAGTCATTGATTCAGGTATTGCCTACCCCAGAGATGACCAAAGTGAACCCACTCAGGGCACAACAATTGCTGTTCCTTTGCACTCATTACTATTATTATTAGGTAGGTTGGTGAGCTGGAAGAATCATTAGCATGCCAAGCAGAATGTTTAGTGGCACTTTGTCCATCTTTATGTACTGTGTTTAAATCTTGCCAAAGTCACCTTTGCCTATCATCCTGTGGCTGTGGTTTGCATACAGTTATAATGCAAAGTGAGCTGTTTTCTATTCTCTCTAGTTTAAAACAGTGGTTCCCAACTATTGTACAGTGATTCTCAACCTTTTTGCAGTGATTCCCAACCTTTTTGCAGCAGTTCCCAAGCTTTTTGCAGCGGCTCATAACCTTTTCACAGTGATTCCCAACCTTTCCGCAGCGGTTCCCAATCTTTTCACAATGGTTCCCAACCTTTTCACAGTGGTTCCCAACCTTTCCGCAGTGGTTCCCAACCTTTTCACAGTGATTCACAACCTTTTCACAGTGGCTCCTAACCTTTTTCCAATGGTTCCCAACCTTCACGCAGTGGTCCCCAACCTTCTGCAGTGGTTCCTAACCTCTACGCAGTGGTCCCTAACCTTTTCACAGTGATTCCCTACCTTTTCACAGTGGTTCCCAACCTTTCAGCAGCAGTTCCCAACCTTTTCGCAGTGGTTCCCAACATTTTTGTAGCAGTTCCCAACCTTTTTGCAGCGGCTCCTAACCTTTTTGCAATGGTTCCCAACCTTTTTACAGTGGTTCCCAACCTTTTTGCAGTTTCCAACCTTTTTGCAGCTTCCCCAACCTTTTCGCAGAGTTCCCAACTCTTACTTAAATGACTTTTCCCATGGCCCCCTTTTAATATGCTTATCCTATATAAGCTTATCCTATATGAAATTTTCAATTTAGTTCACAGACCCCGCTTCCCAGTACTACCTTTGTGAACCCCCAAGTGTCCACAGACCCCAGGTTGGCAACAACAGGTTTAAAATGAAATGTAGAATGATTCTGAGACCAGACAGAACTGGCACAGTAATATTAGTACACCATTGCTGTTGTTTTATTTGTTCACCAAATACTGTAACTGATTGATCTACTTATATATGCATGTCATTTTAATAATGGCAGCAGCAGTAGTAGTCATAGTAATTTTTAATATTTTAGTCTTCTGTGTGCACTGATTGTTTATGCTGTTGAGTGTGACAGCTCATTGTTAGTCACTGTTCTCTAACGTCAATGGTACAAATGAAAACAGTAGATTTGGTAGTTGCTACTTTATATCTGTTGTTGAGGAACCAAGTTACTAGTTGATTTAAGTAAGAAGAAATATATGAAGCTGCCTATATTTTTCATGGAAGTTTTTTTATGATATTCATGTAAATATAGATTAAAGAAAGTGGGTGAGATGTAGCATGCCATTCATAAAATTGCAGTTCTTTGGATGCATTGTTCTGTCACACGGCATTGGCTTGGCAATATTTGGTGTCTTTTCTTAATGTGATGTTAGGTATTGTTTTTGTTTTCTTTTTTGTGAGTAGGTAGTGGAAAATGGTGTTGAAATCTTTGCTGATAGCTATGATAGTTAAAGTTGTGCATGTGGGAAGCTTTGGTTGAGGAAGCCATGTATGGTTTTGAATTTTGCTGTGGTTTATTGAAAAAAATGTATGGATTTGTAATGATAAGGATTAGCCTTTCTAGGATTTTTGAAGGTGTGCATTGAAGGGTGGTGAGTTTAAATAATGTTAACTCCTTTGGATTCAAATTGGATGTTAGAATGTTATAATTTTAACCAGCTCGTACAGTGTGGGAGTTGTAAATATTAGTGATTCCCTCAGTGGTAGTAAATTAACAAAGTTGTTAGATTGTTAGCTGGAATGTTTTACAGTATTAGTTCTTACTCCGTGTATTCTAAGCTCAAATTCCATCAAGGTTTTTATTTATTTGAAGTCAATAAATGATGATGATGATGATAATAATAATGATAATAATAATAATAATAATAATAATAATGATAATAATAATAATAATAATAATAATAATGATAATAATAATAATAATAATAATAATAATAATAATAATAATAATAATAATAATCATAAAATACATAGAGCACTCAATGAACAAATGGCAGACAGTGCTACAGCTCCAAACAAAAGAGGGACTTGTGAAAACGAAAGCCATCCCCATTAGA
>NC_068988.1:47727331-47732767 GCF_001194135.2 Octopus bimaculoides | reverse complement strand
GACAACATTTCTCTAAAAGAAATGGAAAAACTTTCAAAATACAAAGACCTGGAAATAGAGATAACTCGAATGTGGAGTCTAAAAACAGAAACAATTCCTATCATAGTAGGTGCCTTAGGTATAATAAAAAAATAATCAGACAAATACATAACAAAAACACCAGGACTTACAAATATATATAACATACAGAAAATTGCACTACTGGGTACTGCACACATTCTACGCAAAACACTTTCAATACAGTAAACATAAGAGCACCACAGCAAACCACAGCGCATACCCAAGGCGCACAGAGCTGCGCTTGGTAGTGAAGTGAAAGCACGTTATAAAAATAAAATTACTGAATAATAATAATAATAGTAATAATAATAATAATAATAATAAAGTGTAGCAATTCAGGATGCTAGATTAACAGAACTGTTAAAAGATTTAGAGAGATGTCTCATTGTATCTTTTCTGGTTTCTAGCAATGACACAAGAACCAAACTGCATGATCCTGAATCAGCAATATTTCCCTTTCTCCAAAATCAGTAACATGAAGAGAGGAGAGTTGCATGCAAGGGCAAGAGTTGGTGTTACTTTAATAAATCTTGCCCAGGCTTCCACATACATTTGCAGATACATGGGCCAGTAGAGGGCCTACACAGATTTGTTCAAACCCTAGATGATTTACATGTATGTTTATAATACTTTTGGTGAATATATGCACTGCAGTGTCCATGTTGGTAATTTGTAATCCTCATGGTAATGAATTCTGAAAGCCTAGATTCTGTTTCTTGGTGGAATTCATTAATTGTACTTTATGCTCTGATTTGAAAAACCGCCATCTGTGCCTTTAATCCTTCTGGAATTCATAAAGTATCAGTCATTGTTGTAAACTAATATATCTTCTAAAAATTATGACATTCTACCTATTTTGCAATTGAATATCTTACAGTTTCTAATGAAATTGTAAGATATTCAATTTTCCATATCAAGTATCTTCAATATGTTTCCATATAAAATTGCTTTGTTGAGAAGGCCTGGCAAGCAAAGTGAGACCTAAATCCAAGGCCTCTGCCAAGGGTGTAGCCAGCCCACTTATGTGTATTTTCCTTCATTGGACACTAAACTCCACTTGCGAAGACCTGTTGAGGCAAGTGAAATCGAAATCGAACTAAATTCGATGACTGGCACCCATGTCAACGTCGTCTCCTTCATTGGACACAAAACTTGGCTTGTGAAGACCTGTTGGGGCAAGCGAAAGTGAAATCATGATGGCACCTGTGCCCAGCGTCACCATCCTGGCATTTGTGCCAGTACCATGTGTAAAGACATTCGAGCGAGATCGTTGCCAGTGCCACTGTGCCGGTAGCACATGTAAAGACATTCAAGTGAGATCATTGCCAGTGCCACTGGACTGGCTCCTGTGCCGGTGGCATGTAAAATACACCATTTTGTGCATGCCCGTTGTCAGTACCTCTTGACTGGCCTTCATGTCGGTGGCACGTAAAAGCACCCACTACGCTCTCGGAGTGGTTGGCGTTAGGAAGGGCATCCAGCTGTAGAAACTCTGCCAAATCAGATTGGAGCCTGGTGTAGCCATCTGGTTTGCCAGTCCTCAGTCAAATCGTCCAACCCATGCTAGCATGGAAAGCGGATGTTAAACGATCATGATGATGATGATGATGATGATGTTCTATTATCTTGCATCATGTAGATCTTGTGTGGAACATCTTGCGATGTTCAGTTAATATGATCATAAGATAGACATAAGATAGCCATAGACAACATATAGATTTAGCCATCAAGAGTAGTTAGTGATAGCTGGAGTGTAACACATAGTCCAGAGAAACTGATAGCCACAGCCACAGGCAACAGACACATTTAGCCTTAGACAATTGATAGCTATAGTTAGAGATAGTGATAGTTATAGTGACAGACAACAGAAAGATATAGCCACTGGCAAGAGATAGATATAGCTACATAAATCTGTTAGACGTGGCTACATGTGACATAAATATAACCGCAATACACCAGTTATATATAGCTACATGTTACAGAGAGATATGGTCACATGCAACAGATAGATATAGCTACAACAGACAATAGATAGATATAGCTACATGTTACAGATAGATATAACTGCATGCAACTGATATTTATAGCCAAAAATGCAACAGATTAGATATAGTCATATGCAACAGATAGACACGACCACATGAATCATATAGATTTAGCTAGAGGAAGCAGATAGAGATAGGCATGATGCAACAGAAAAATTACCAGACGCAAAAGTTGTAGAGTTTTCCGCAACTTACAACTCTTTGTTGTAGATATAGTAGCAGCGTTACAAAATTAAATAATTGAAGATTAAGGTTTGATCAAAGAACAAATTTGAATAATTTTAATCTAATTGTTGATAAATATATAGTGAAATAGAGAGATTACACAATGAGGAATAATAATAATAATAATAATAATAATATTATAACAACTATGGTTACGATGATGATGATGATGATGATGATAGTAGTAACAACAGCAACAACAAATATGTGTTGTCTTAGTTTTAAAAATATACAACTGTTGTCTTTGATCTATCGTAGCTTTACCATTAATTAATTAATTAATTATTTAGCTGTCTAATCTATTGATTATAATATATATATATATATATATATATATATATATATATATGTTGGGTGTGTGTGTGTTTGTGTGTGGGTATGTGTACATGTATGAGTATGTACATAGTTGCATGTAAATATATGTATTCATAGATATGTGTGCATATGTGTCCACACACACACACACACACACACACACACACACACATGCACACATGCATATAAATATCATCATTGCTATCATTCTATCATAATATTAGTTTCATTTACCATGTAGCAGGGATTAAATAGATCGCCATGGTGTAAATCAGTTCTATGACAAATTATTGCTCTCCCAGATGTGTTGAGGGTCATGTCATTTTGGCATGGCCCCTATTTCTAGATGCCCTTCCTGTCATCAACCAATATTGCTACCAGCATACATTGAGGCAGCACAAAAATATCCCGTATCAGTAGCATTGTATATTGTGATATGTATTTACATATTGTGAAATCACTATTATATACAGTATTAATACTGCTAATATATTGCTCAGAGATCAAGGGGTCCCCCAGGTCACACTGCTACTTTGTTGCATAGAGGGGTCACAGATCTTGTACTGAGGATATATGGTGAGTGTATCACAAGAGAGAATTGCTAGGTGGATTCTTCAATGATAGGAGACCTGGTGGTAAACCAAGAGTGAGATGGTTGGATGATATCCATAGTCTCAGGTGGTCGTGCTTGGGAATCCAGCAGGAAAGTGTAGTGACGGTTACTTCTCATAGGCCCTTATGGTGGAGGTGCCTGAGGACTCTACAACCATAACCCTCCCAGGAGTAGTGGGCAGCAAAGATAGATAGATGAGTGGATTCATTGTAATGTGAGGGCATACAACCAAGGAATTATAAAGTGGGTCTAACAATTATTAGGTCAGTGGTTGAATTCGCAGACCACGAAAGGGGCTTCCCCAGGTCATGCTGTTACTTCATTGCATAGAGGAGTCCCAGCTCTTGTGCTGAGGATATATGGTGAGAGTATCACAGGAGAGAATTGCAAGGTGGATTCTTCAATGACAGGAGACCTGGTGTTAAACCAAGAGTGTGTCATTGAAAATAGCCCTTAATTTCACACTGGCCTGATTCACATAGCTGAGAAGTTAGCACCAACCTAGTACTGGTTAAACCGACTCTCCTTTTAGCTGTCACATCTCAGATATTTTACTGGATCAAGAATCAAAGAGTCAAGGGAATGTCTTTGTCTGTTCAGGACTATTTGTGCACTAAACCATGAGTGAAAGCATGTCACATGTGACTAAGTCCAACTCACTTGTGAGTGATGGTTGTAGTTAATATACCAGGATATTTTATTTTTATTACGTGCCCTTTTAAAGCCTAGCCAGGCTCATGAGCCCAGTTTCCTGGTTTCTATGGCGTATGTGTTCCCCCAACTGGACGGGATGCCAGTCCATCGCAGCGTTACTCAAGGAACAGGAAGAAAGAGTGAGAGAAAGTTGGGTCAAAAGAGTACAACAGGGGTCGCCACCCACCAATGCCGGAGCCTCGTGAAGCTTTAGGTGTTTTCGCTCAATAAGCACACACACAACGCCCAGTCTGGGAATCTAAACCGCGATCTTCCGACCGTGATTTCTCTGCCCTTACCACTGGGCCATTGTGCCTCCACATACCAGGATATTAGCATTATATAATACAATATTGATTTAAGATTTTGGCACAAGACTAGCAGGTTTGGGAGAGGTGGTAAGACAATTACATCGACCCCCAATGAATAACTGTTACATTATTTTATCGACCCTGGACATAAAACTCAGAACATAAAGATGGATGAGATACCACAGAGCATTTTGCCCTGCACACTAACATTTCTGCAGCTTGCTGCCTTAAATTATAGGCACGGCCATGTGGTAAGAATCTTGCTTCCCAGCCACATGGTTCCGGGTTCAGTCCCACTGCATTGCATCCTTGGCAAGTGTCTTCTACTATAGCTTCGGGCCAACCGAAGCCTTGTGAGTGGATTTGGTAGACAGAAACTGAAAGAAGCCTGTCATATATATATATATGTATGTATGTATATATATATGTGTGTATGTATATATATATATATATATATGTGCGTGTGTGTGTGTGTGTGTGTGTGTATATATATATATATATATATATATATATATGTATTCATGTGCGTGTGTGTGTGTCTGTGTTTGTCAGCCTCACAATCACTTGACAACCAATGTTGGTGTGTTTACATCCCTGCAACTTAGCGGTTCGGCAAAAGAGACCGCTAAAACAAGTACTAGGTCTACAGAGAATAAGCCCTGGGGTCAATTTGTTTGACTAAAGGCATTGCTCCAGCATGTCCACAGTCAAATGACTGAGACAAATAAAAGAAAGAACAAAAGATTACATACATCTTGTAATATTACTCTTTTTATTATTATCATCATTGCTCAATATATGTGGTGATATCATTATCGCCATCATCATTTGTTTCATAACAGTTGTTCATATTCCCTGCCTCAGCATCATCAGCATCGTTATCATCAGCTACATTAGTTTCATCACTACTCTCTACCTTGTCATCATTATCCTTATCATGTCGTCACTATCTTTGTTATCATCTTTTATCATCAATCTTTTCTTTTCAGAATAGCAAATTAGCAGAAATGAGATAATTTGCTGTACATAACATTCCTTAATGCCTTGAGAAAGGCAAACAAAAAATGCTACATCCTTTGTTTTCCCCACCGTTGTTTTTATTTTGTTATAAATCTAAGGTGTTGCATCTGTGGAAAATAAAAAAGAATCCCTTCCCTCCTCCTCCTCCTCCTCC
>NC_068988.1:47720330-47725330 GCF_001194135.2 Octopus bimaculoides | reverse complement strand
CAATTACCTGCATGTTTTGTTGATCACTTCCTTAAAACCTTGCTTCTGGTTATCTCTATTTCCAGATTTCTTTTTATTGAGAAAATTTCTTTATTTCTTTTAGAGATACAATATTTTCTGTTGGGATTGATACATTATTTAGGAGACACATTTCTGGTTGCCTTTCACAAAAGGAAATGGAAAATTAGATTGATCTCGTTTGTCCAAGTAGCTTGGAATATTCCAGACTATGGTTGCTTGATATTATTATTGTTCTGCTGAGGTTGGCTCTGCTTTTCATCGTTTTGAAGTCAACAAAATAAGTACCAGTGAACACTGAAGTTGATGTAATTGATGAGCTTCTTCTCCTCAAATTTCATTTCTCGAGTCTTTTACTGAAAGGATAATCATCATCATCACCATCATTTAATTTTAATCTGCATGTTTGTTACAATCACTTGCCGAGACACACCCAGTGTCCTGGGTGAGTGAAGGATAAGAGATGTTACAATATGACTGAAAGCTTCAGGAGGGTAAGCTGCAGGGGCATATCTTGATGTAATACAACACAGACATTTAAACTGATAGAGTTTCTCTAAGGATGTGGGCAGTGCTTGTTAGCACACTCTTTTAGATTTCTCTGAGACATGGTTCTCCCGGGATATAACCTAGATGTTTTTGATATACCTTTCTCAGCAAACCTAGGGCACCCACAGTAACAGGAACAGTTCTCACTTTAAGATGCCATATCTTTTGTATTTCAATTTCCAGGACCTTATATTTACTTAATTTGTCAGATTCCTTTGCAGATATATTTTAATCAGTAGGAACACTTACATCTGTTAGTCTGCAAGTATTTTCTTCCCTCTCTTTAATGACTATGTTTAGTTGATTAGACTGGATTGTTCTGTTGGTTATGACTAGAAAATCCCACAGGACAGTGACATTTCTACCTTCAATGACTGGCTGAGGATAATGTTCATACCAGTAAGCAAGAGTGTTGATTTTGTAGTGTTTACATATTTTCCAATGTAAATACTGTCCTACCTTATCATGGTGATTTTTGTATTCATTTTGTGTCAACTCAGAACATCCCAAGACAAGATGGTCTTTTGTTCCGTCAATTGTATCACAGAATCTGCATTTAGGGTCAGAACCATTTTGAAGAATGTTAGCCTGATAGTGTTTGGTAAGCAAACTTTGGTCTTGTGCTGCTAAACTTTCAGTCTCTGCTTCCTGTCTTGAGCTTTCCAGCCACTTATGAGTTGTTGCTCTGTCTAGATCAGTATTTCGGCTTCGAAGTATATACTATGAAATGGGTTTACTTTGAACACCGGGGCAACAACTGTGTAGCATATGTGATGTGCCTTGTCCACCACCACTAGATCCAGTGTGTTATGCTCTAGCACCTGATCTGTTTAGACTGGGAAATCCTAGTGGATGTTGCTAGTGTCCGACTTCACCACTCTCTGTGGTTTGCGCTCATACCATATCTTGCCTCTCTCTAGCCCCACTTTTCGCACAGTTTCCTATCAAATTCACTCACAAGTCACTGGTCAGTCCAAGGCATCGATAGGTGGTTTAGGTTCTTCATAGTAGAACTCAACATTAAACCACATGGTCCTTCAATAGGTAGCTATGCCTGTAACTCTCTGTATATTGTTGAGCTTGCTTTTGCTGTTGTTTACATAAATGGTTTTCTCATTGCAGAAGTTTTTTTTATTAGTTATTACGTGATAATTCATATTTTTTTAAATATATTATACACCTACACACACACTCTCTCTTTATTACTCTCTTTCTCTCTCTCTCTCTCACACACACACACACACACACACACACACACTCATTCTGCTTGTATGAAGGAAATTTCCAAAAGCTTGTATCTATTATTAAAACTGTGATATTGCCTTCTGTCTAAGTCGTTTTTGTATTTTATTTATATTTTACTGTTATTCTTTTTTATTGCTGTTATTGCTTATGTGGCTTTGTTATTTTGATTCTGTTAATATTTTTCATGCATTTATCTTTATGTATTTTAATTATATCTGTATGTGTGTGTGTGTGTGTGTGTTTGTGTGTGTGTTGAGTTTTCAGATTTAGTTTCTCATCATGTTTCTTTTAACACCAGATCTTTAATCATTGGTTATTTTTTCTTGAGATATTTTCTGGAAAAAAAAAAAGAAAAAAACTTTGAAGTTGCTCCTGATTAATATTATACCAATGTTACTTCATTGTTATTGACAAGGATTTATACTCATGTGTAAATGGCAATATCTGTGTGTGTATTTATACATATATACATACATACACACTCACACAAACTCTTAGAGTGTTTGGTGTTAGGAAGAGCATCCAGCTGTAGAAACCTTGCCAGATCAGATTGGAGCCTGGTGCAGACTCCTGGCTTGCCAGTCCTCAATCAAACCATCCAACCCATGCCAGCATAGAAAGCTGACATTAAACGATGATGATGAGGATGATTGATGATGATGATATTTACCACATGAACCACAATGAAAAAATAAGAGGAGGATATGGTATATAATTTTTTTTTGTGCTAGGGTTCCTTGAGACATGTAATTTATTTTAAGGGTTATGCAAGAGTTAAATGGTTGAGAAAGACTGATCTAATGACTTATTAGATTCTACCTTATTTGTCAAGGTGACAATACTTTGCTGAACATGATGCAGACTTTCTGTTGGTTGATATCAGTAAATTTTGTCAATGTGTTTTACCAAATACAAGTCATAGCTAGGGATTTCACTTCATCCCATGACACATCTAAGTTATCTATGGTATCCGTAATGCTGAAATTTTCCAGAAGCTATAAACCGTTGGTTATTCCACCATCAATCACTCTTATGAGAAGTTTCAGTGTTCTACTAGATAATATGCTTTGAAGTTAGCTATCAAACCTTGGATCTGCTGGTTTGAGAAAGAAGTCATTTCCATGGGGATATATTCCATTCTCATATTATCAAAAGAATTGTTTAATCTTCTGGGTGGCTTGGTGCACTGTCAAACAGGACCAATGCTTTGTTAGAAATATAACAACTGGCACGCAACTATCTGCAGTAGAGCAAAAAATCTTTTTGAAACAATCTTGGATAAGGATTGTATTTATGCAAGCCTTCTTATTTGAATGCAACTTCACAGGTAGATTAAACTTTGCATAGTCTTTAAAAACCTTTGTACTTTGGGAGTAATAATACACAAGTAAGAGCTTTAATTACATATTACCAGCATCAGTTTCTCTCACAGAAATTCCAAATGACTTTTAGAAGCTTTAACAGTTGGTGCTGATGTTTTTTCACGAGATAATGACATTCTAGTTGGTATATGCTTGCTGTAAAGTCATGTTTCATTAGTAATGAAAGCTTGTTCAGGTGTGTTATCTTCTTCAAAAATTGTTTCCTTCAACTCCTGAGAATAATCAGTAGCAGCTTCTCTATCAACACTGGCAGTTTCACCTGTCATTTTAATGTTGTGGAGATAAAGAAAATGCTTAAACCTTTCAAATCAAGCTTTAAAAACAAGACAAGATTTTACAACAGAAGATGTACTCCTAATTATGCAAATCATCAAACAAAGTTTTAGCATCCATTTGAATGACCAAATTTATTGGTAAATTACGTCCAGTATGATCAGTGATCCATAAACTCAAGAACTGTTCCATTTTAAGTATCGAATGAGATCTATGAACATTCAATGTTTAGGCATTTAATGGTGTAACTGCTTGAGCATTTAATCCAAATCTATTTACATAGTTATGCTTTGTGGATACTGCAAGTTCTAATGCTTTGCAAGAAGACTAAGTTTTTCTCTTGCATCAAACTGTGAAGAACATCCAGTTAACCATTCAGAGTAATTCTTTTATGATTCCTTTATGTACTGCTGTTCTTACTTCTACTTGACAAGCTCTTTCTGATCATATTGAATAAATGTGATAAACTATAGTTTAAGCATTTACTTAAATCTAACAGTTGTGGTGATAGACAAGAAAATTACTCTTAAGAAGTAAGATGCATATCTGTTTAATTCAAGAATGTGTTGGTAAAAACTTGTTGACTTATTACTTTGAACACAAAAATATAAATGAGAAAATGTGGAGGAGAGAAGAGAGGAAGTGTTCTTTGATGAAAGTTAGCTACAAGACAAAGATGGGTTGAATTGGTGCAAGCATAATCAAAGTAAGGAATGTTAAGACATTAGCATGGAGATGGTAGCAAGTTTGGTGAATTGACATATGAACAAACCAGTTGGGAGTCAGAACATGAGAAACGTAGGTGGTGTTAATGTTCAATAAAATACATATTATGATTTTAAAGTTACTCTTATTTCTGCATGGTGGAATTACAGGCTGTCCTCCCAAATTAGTGGTCCTATTTGATAATTTCTGTAGGTAGGGAATTCAATAACTGGTGTTTTCATACTGCTTGGAATGGACCAATATTTTGTCATCGTCATTGTTGTTGTCATCATCATCATTGCTTAATGTATTTTCCATGGTGGCATGGGTTGAACAGTTTCACACGATCCAGCAAGCTGTATCAAACTGCATCAAGCCCCAATGTAAGTTGTGGCATAGCTTCTAAAGGTAGATGTACTACCGAATACCCACCACTTCTTTACAGTTTTCTTTTTTCTGTGTCACCAGCACAAATGAGTTTGTCAACTCACTTGAATAGCAGGAAAAGAACAAGAAAAGAAAATGCACCATTGGCTAAGTGAGGAGAATGTAAATATATTCTCTCCATGTTTATATCATTCTCTCTCCATTTTTTCCTCTGATTCCTTTCTATAGAAGAACATAGGCTCAAAACATCAAAGATGCTTCCATCCTTCCTGAGCATCAAACTAATACACCTGCTTATTGCTTCCTCACCTGTCTTCATCATTTATATTTTGTAAATTTGAACTCTCTCTCTCTCTCTTTATATATATATATATATATATATACATATATATATATATATATAATAAAGTAAAGTTGTGGAATACCGTACGAGTGGAAATA
>NC_068988.1:47713423-47718324 GCF_001194135.2 Octopus bimaculoides | reverse complement strand
TATACATATGCATACATATGTATATGTATGTGTGTATACATACACACACACACACACACACACACACACACACACACACACACACAGACATATACAGTTATTTGACAAAATGCATTAAAATGAATTTGATGCTGGTAGCTGCAAAATTGCTTCATAAAACTACTGTTTTCAAACTATATACATTATGTAGTGTAATTTGCCAGAAAATAGCTTGATACATAAATATATCTGAACAACTATAAACTTTACTGATGAACAGGAGACTCTATACCTATTGATGACAGTCAAGTCATGAGACATTTAAATTTAGCGAAGCATCATCAATATTCATCTTTCGTCATAATCAGGGGTAGTTAACCTGCCAAAGTTCATTAACGGAAACTGCAAAAGAAATGTTTAGATCTTGTGAGATGTAACTAGAGTTATTGAAAATACATGAATGAAAGTGTACACACACACACACACATGTATATATGTATATATATATTAATACATATACATACCTGTGTACACTAAACATGCACATATACATATACATATATGTATATATGAAAGTATGTATATGACTAGCTTCCTTTCATCTCCTTCAGACAACTATCTCCTCTGTAGCAACACACCTGTGCTTGTCCCTCTAGATTACTAAAATATGACTGAGGAATGAACATTTCAACATTTGGCATAAAGCCACCCTCTGCCTCGTTAATAAATAATACCACTCTTAGTAGTGGGAACTTTTTTCACTTTCCTCTTCTTTTTCTGTCTTGCAGGTTATATAGAAACCTTAATAAAGCTGGTAGCACAAAAACAGCACCCAGAAACCCCTGTCAAATTAGGAAGGGCCCCTAACCATGCAAACTATGCCAAAGTTAACAATGGAGTTCAACATAACCTTATAACTTGATGAATCCGGTTAAACTGATCATGCCATGTCAGCATGGAATACAGCCCTTAAATGAAGATGATTTTTCAAGGTGTGTTCAAAACTGTTGTCATGTGGGAAAAATCCTTTGGCTGGGAGGTGACGCCACTCTTCTTGTGCATGCATGAAAATATTCATGCCTGTAGGCATGTCAGTTCCCAGATGTGTAGTGGACGCTCATTGAATCCTTGTTTTTCCATGGGACCATCTGTTGTTTGAGAACTTTTGCCGCATGTCTTGGCCCAATGAAACTCAAACTTTCAGTTTTCCATGATCATATCATTCACTCCACTTTGTTGTTGTGTTCCCTCATTTCGAATATGCTCTCACAACAATATTCTTACATGGATCTTTTCATGGACCTTTGCATCATAGCTAATTGATACCCTTCTCTATTTGTAGTTGCCTATGAGTACAGGTAGGATAGGGCTATTGAAGAGGGTGGCACATAGATTCTTGTCCATATTTGCTTTGAGCACATCTTTAATTGTGATAAAATGTTTTTCATTTTGCCCTTATTCACGTCACGATTTCAGGATCCATGTCTTGAACCTCAAGTAATGTGTGCCACAAGTCTACATACTCAATAACTTTCTCAATTTTATTTCTCACCTCTCACTCATCCTTGTGCTACGTTTATGAACTCACATATATATAAGTATACACACACACACACACACACACATGCATGCATATACATACTACGTATATATACATATATAGGAAGGTATGTATATATTTGCAACACTAATGGTGTACAACTGTACATAGAAGGTCATTCAATTTCTTATACTCTAACCGATCTTTGTGCTCTATAATTATATTTGCTTTCACTTTTCCTCCTTTCTTCATATTCAATTTATTGTTCCATCAATACACATAATTTAATCCTAACATCGTATCTCTCAGTCCCACCCCCATCATTTGTGGCACCAAACTTGGCCTCACACTTATAATATTTTGTTTTGAGATAATGACATGATACATTGTTCATTGTTTACTAGGAAAATAACAACATGATGCTCCGCAGAACTTATGAATTATTTTCTTATAAAAAGGAGTATGTAACCCTAATTTGTAGTTGACAGATAACCCCTAATAAAAATGAAAGGGCATGTGGGTCTGAAATCTAAATCATTGTCTTTTTTTCCCTCATCAAGTAGGAACTCATTCAACTTAGACCTCTTCAAAGCTAAGAATATCAATTCTCTCTTTACCCCATGTCATTCCTTTGTCTCCACCTTTCCTAATTCTGCTCTCTTTTCCCCACTCATTATTCCTGTTTCTCTGTGAATATGTCTCTCAGTATCTAGAGTAAATAAACTGAATTTATACAAATGGCAATAAGTGGATGAACAAGATTAACTTATATTTCGTAAGAAATGATTTTCATTTATCCTTTTACAGAACAGTTCACGGAATTGTTTCACCAATATGGTATTCATGTTATCAATATCTGTTTAGGAAATAGTTATGATATCTTTTCTTTACTGAAACCTTCATCATGACAAGTTCATTGTGCAGAAAATTCTCAACTGTTTCACAAACTATGCTAATAGCATTGGCTATTTGATTCATAGTCAATTCTCTCTCATCCATCACTATGTAGTGAACAAGATCAATATTACCTTGGTGGTGGAGGTTGTTGGATGTTCTGATCTTGAATCATCTTCAAGACCCTCTCCTCCTCTCCTAAATTCAGTTGCCCACTCTTGCACTGTTGATAAACATGTAGCAACTATGTTAGCAGGAATCTCTTTGGTGCTAAACCCATTTTCTGCATGTACTTGAAAACAGTACAATACCAACTTTTGTCCATTTTCAAGAGAAGTCAGTACTAGTTACTATTGAAGTCCTCTTCGAAATCTTAGATGTCAGCTTATCTGGAAAGAAACAATGCAGTTATTAATAAGAAGGATTGAAATTAATGCATGCAAGATTTCACAGTTCTAGCATCACTCCTTCATAGTCAACCTATGAACTTTTCAGTCCACCCTCGAAAGTAGTTGCACACAGACATAGAAACATTCAGTTCCTCTTGATCCCGCAATATGAAAGATAGAAGGAAAAGGAAAGAAGCACCCCTCATGGTTGGTAATGATAACAGCTGTGCAAACTGGCACAACATGAAAAAAATTTTTGCTTACTTGAGGACACAAAATTCTGCAGGCTCCAAGAATTGAATGCACAACCATATGATTATGACGTGAATACCTAAACCATAAATATAAATGCCTTCATTGGGAATTCTCAGACTGAGAGATTTTTCTCAAACAAATATTATAAATATATTGTTCACAAGTGTAGTGATGCATGAGATGTTGTCTATTTGATAGGCGTATCATTTCTAATTTTAAAAGTATTTACTAAAAGGTGGTGCTTTTAGAGTGGCAGGTGTGTTTTACCTGAAAGGTGGATGTGGTTTGTAAGTTTGAGAGTTTGGTTTAGTGATTAGGATAATCAAATACAAAAAAGATTGAGGCTGGAGAGGTTAAAATGTCAGCTTGTCGTATGTCGTGTGTATGAGTGTGGAATAATGTTAATAGACCTGGTATTGAATGTTGTTAGTGAAAGCAATAATTATTGATGCCTGTAAAATTGCTTTTTTGTTTTTATATCTACACACAGAGGTGAGATATTAAGTTGTTTTGTGAAGGCAAAGTTCAGTTTTGGAATTAAATGTTTTTCAGCGGATAATTTAGGTTAGGAAACTGAGAATTGGGTGTTAGGGGGAAGCAAGAGGAGGAATGGGAATACAGCTGTATCAGAATGGTAATTACTGTAGGGAAACATATAAATATATGTACAGGAATGGCTGTGTGGTAAGAAGTTTGATCCCAAATCACATTGTTCTGGGTTCAGTTCCACTGCACGAAACCTTGGACAAGTATCTTTTACTTTGGCCCTTGGCCAATGAAGCTTTGTGAGTGGATTTGATTGACAGAAAGTAAAAGAAGCCATATGTATGCACATGTGTGTGTGCGTGTGTGTGTGTGTGTGCGTGTATGGTAAGGAATTAGTAATAATGGTACACCCCTCCCATGTGAATAATGGAATAATCTAGTCACTCTAAGTAAAGCGAAGTAGGTGAAGTATGTGGAGTACGTAGTAGGTGGTCAGAGATAGTCCTTTCTTTACTGGTTTTACTAAATATACTGTACACTGAAGTGGACGTTATAACAATCCAATATTATAAGGATATAACAGTGGTGATGATGATTTAAACAACTCACGAGGAATTAACAAACTCGTTGAGGATTTAATGTGGAGTTAATAGAAACTTGAAGAAGAGTTAATTAACTCACAAAGTTTGGGTATGAATTTTATGAAAAATCATAGAAGTATGGAAAATTTGTTGGCAGGTTTGCTCGTGTTGCAAGAATAGCAACAACATCTGAGAGAACAACAACAATAGCAGATACAACTGCAAGAGCAACAACAGAAGCAACAACAACAACAACAGAAGCAACAACAACAACAACTGAAATAGAGTTTCGTGGAAAGTGTGCCAGAGAAGCTGGAGGAACCAATGGAATGGTTGTACGATATGTTCCAAGTAGCAATGCCACTGCAGGTGACTGAATCCAGGTGTACGAGTGAGAGGAAAAGAAAACACATAGAGTTCCTGAAAATAGATGCCAAGCACCAAAAATATTAAATTGTATCCCCCCAAAAAACCCTAAAAATAGGAGGTGGAGCGAATAAAAAAAAAATTATTGCTAAATAAAATGACATTTCATAAGAGAATCTTAAAAGGGGAGATGTTGCAGGGAATAGTAATAATGGTACACTCGTCCTACATGACAAATGGAATAACCTAGTCACTGTAAGTAAAGCGAAGTATGTGAAGTACAGAGAATATGTAGTAGGCGGTCTTTACTGGTTTTACCCTATCTGTCTGTCTGTCTGTCTGTCTGTCTGTCTGTCTGTCTGTCTGTCTGCCTGCCTGCCTGCCTGCCTGCCTGCCTATCTATCTATCTAT
>NC_068988.1:47708724-47713413 GCF_001194135.2 Octopus bimaculoides | reverse complement strand
CCTGCCTGCCTGCCTGCCTATCTATCTATCTATCTATCTATCTATCTATCTATCTATCTATCTATCTATCTATCTATCTGTCTATCTATCTTCATGTGTATGCATGTATGTATTTATGCATGTGTATATATTTATGCTTAGTAGGATATTGAGCATTCACTTCAATTTGACTTAGATTTCAAACAACCTAACAATAGAAAATATAAATTGCTTAAGCAGTCATGGCATCACAAATTAACAGAGGGTATGATGAATAAATAAAGAGCTACAGAGGGAGAAAGAATGAGTGAGAAGAAAGGTTGCAGAAGTAGGGAGGCTACATGGCAATTATGTCTTTTGCATAAAAGCTAAGAATAATAATTGGCAACTGGACACATGGCGCTACTTACTGGATGCAAGTTTCAGTCAGCCATGAAGAAAAGAACTGAGACAAATGGTAGAATAATACAAAATGTCTGAAATATAATGTCTACACTGATAGACATTTTATGAGATGATTTTCTATATTTTTCCACATAAGAATGTTTCTCCATTTTTCTTTAATTGTTTTGAGATGAACATATGAACAGGCTAATACAAGGATGTAGTCAGAAATCATTTATTTTCCATATAGGGCATCAAAGGGTGATGTATGATTGTAGGGTGTAGGTCAAAAAGCAAACTGGCATTAAACTATCAATCTGGAAAACAAGTATGACAGCCTTCAAATAGATGTTCTAATATTTAACTGGGAGCAAGATAATAAAACACACATAGAAATATATACATATATAAACACACACACACATACATAAATACTTAGACACATACTTACAGAGAGAGAGCGTGAGAGAGAGAGAGAGAGAGGGAAGGAGGGAGAAAAAATGATATTCAGTGATGTCTATTTAAAATATGCATATATTTATATATATGTTTACATATCTATGTTTCTACACACATGCACATTTATATATGTTTACATACATTTATATACATGTTCTGAGTGTTTGTGTGTGTATATATACACATGCACACACACACACACACACACACACACACACACACACACACACACACACACACACACACACATATATATATATATACAAAAACGCACACATATATATATATATATATATATATATACAAAAACGCACACATATATATATGCATGCATAAATGTATGTGTGTATATGTGTACGTGCATATTTCTATATATACGCACATACACACAGTTATATACCTACATTTATGAGTAATTTATAGTGGATATTATTATACAGTATTAATATTTTATAGTTAGTTTATTGTTATTAAACTGAATACAATCCTATGATATTATATTGACCAAGTATCTTCTCATTTTGCCTCTAGTTGGCCAATGACTTCTGCATGGAATTAGTAGACAGAAACTGCATAGAAGGACATCAAATATACTTATATATATATATATATGTGTGTGTGTCTCTGTGTATAAACACACACACACACACACACACACACACACACACACACACACACACACACACACACACACACACACACACACACACACACACACTCATGTATGTATTTATTTATGTATCTATGCATGTATAAATACGTATATATTACTGTTGAGCCATAGCAAAACGAATTTAATATTAAACTGAAGAATTATCCAGTAGATTTTGTAGAGCACTTATGCATTATACTCGTACAAGAAGAGAAGTAACAGTAACTTCGAAGTCATAGACATCCAACTTCTTGAAAAGTATAATATATATCCGTGTGTGTGTGTGTGTGTGTGTGTGTGTGTGGATTGATATGTATGTATGTAGACAGTCATGAGGGTACATAACTCAATCATTAGAGCATTGGTTTTATACAATAATGAAATTGCGAGTTCAATTCTCAAACTGGGCTGTGTGTTGTGTTCTTGAGCAAGACTCTTTATTTCACTTTCCTTCAAAACACTCAGCTTTAGAACTAGCTGCACTGTTACTGGTTCCAAACTGTATTGGTCTTTGCCATTCAAGAGTTAGCTTATGTATTTTGGTATTCAAGGTGCAGTCGTGGCTGTGTGGTAAGAAGATTGCTTCTCCACGACATGGTTCTGGGTTCAGTCCCACTGTGTGACACCTTGGGCAAGTGTCTTCTACTATTGCTTTGGACTGACCAAAGCCTTGTGAGTGGATTTGGTAGCCAGAAACTGAAAGAAGCTCATTGTATATATATATATATATATACATATACATATATGTATATATATATGTATGTATGTATATATTCATGTGTGTATTTGTGTCTGTGTTTGTCCCCACCACACCATCGCTTGACAACCAATGTTGGTGTGTTTACATTCCTGTAACTTCGCAGTTAAGCATAAGAGACCGATAGAATATGCACCAATCTTACAAAGAATGGGTCCTGGGGTCGATTTCTTCGACTAAAATGTGGTGCTCCAACATGGCCACAGTCAGATAACTGAAATAAGTAAAAGAATAAATGAACCAAAATGGTTATTCTTCATTCAAAACAAACTGCAACAGGGATATTAAAACAAACACATTTTATCAATGACTAACATCATAGACTCTAGTTTTATGAGCAGAAACATCCTATTTATGATGTCTAGGAAAAAATAGCTCAAAATGTATCCACTGTTAGGAAGAAATCTAATGTTACAGAGGTGGATGAATGAATAAAATATTTAACGAAAGGCTGTAAAAAGAACAATTAATTATGAAATCATTTAAACATATGGTTTTAAAAATCTCCTTAATGATACTGGTTTTTAATTTTGGCACCAGGCCAGCAATTTCCGAGAAGCAAGTAAGGTAATTACATCAACCCCAGTACTCAACTGGTATTTATTTTATTGATCCTGCAAGGATGAAAGGTGAAGTTGACCGCAGAAGATTTTGAACTCAGATTGTAAAGTCAAACAAAATGCCGTTGAGTATTTTGCCAAGTGTGCTAACATTTCTGCTAGTTTGCAGCTTTGTTCTTAATGACACCAAGAAATTTTTATTGTCTCAAGGAAATATTCATAAGAAAATCATATTGCGGAGAATTCCACTGATTAAGAGAGTAACATGGAAGCATTAAGCAGTATTTTAGCTTTGTTTTGATTGTAACAGTCTTAGCTTTTATCAATGTATAATGTAAAATCATGTCTAAGATGTTTACATACGCTAGAATGTGAAGAGAATTTTCACTGTTGAAATAGTTTCGGAAGGAAATCCTCTTCTCAAACGACTGTGTAAAAAACACTAGGCTGTGAATGACGTCATTGAGCCATAGGATGCTTGCATTTCTTCATTGTTACACATCATCAGCTACAAATATCAAAAGGGCATTTCACATCGTGTAAAAAATAATTCATTCTTAAACAGAACAACAAACACTACATTCAATGATATGGTTAATGCTTGGTCAAGCTAGAATTAATTAACTTCGATAACATGAAGCAGCACTGAATACAATATATTTGTATAAATTGATATTTAACACATTTGTATACACTTAAACTTGAGAAGATGCCTTGTAACTGCCTGTTCATAACTTATTTTATTATACTTAGAATTAGCTTGACCTGTACAATGCTTCTGTCAACTCATATTTCTATGAATCCTGTGTCTGTTCCCTCAATGATGGATTTCTGAGTGCTAGGTCTAGTCTGAACACTTATATGTCTTTTTAACATTTTCTCACATTTTACATACATACACTCACACATATATGTATATAAAGTATGTATAATGTGTGTATGGTTGTTTGATTGTATATAAATAATTCTCCATTTTTGTTTATTTGAATCATAGTGTTATCGACAGTTGTTAATATAATCGCTTTTGGCTAATAATAATCTGTATTTGCTCGTCACAACAGCAAATGTCACTTCAGATATGGCAGACATTCTAAATTCACATGACACTGTGGTTGCTGCTGCTGCTGTTGTCGCTGTCATTGTCCTCATCATCCTTGCTGCAGCTGCAGCTGCTGCTGCTGCTGTTGTTGTTGTTGTTGTTGTTCTTGTTCTTCCTCCTCCTCCTTCTCTTCCCTACCCCTTTCTCTCTCCCTCACTACTTTTCTGTTTGCCTTTACAGTTTCCTTGTTTTAAATTCTTTGCTCTAACAGTTTATGTTTATTGAAAAATTCTTTGAGTGGAAATATTCTTAGGGGTTTTCATTAACATTTTTTGTGTGATTTTTGCTGATATTCATCAAAATGTATCACTGATTCTAATTTCACATTTATTATTTTTTTTCTTTTTAAATTCTATTTTTTTTTTTTTAGTGTAGGTGTTATGATGAGCAAAATTTGCTTTTTAGATATTTGTGTGTGATTTTCGTTTTGCTTAACTTCCTTCAGATTTCTTTTTTTATTTTTGTTACCTTCTTTTATATCAATCTGGTAAATTTCCTTATTTTTATATATTTACAAATACTGTTGTTTATTTCTTGAATGCATGAAGAAAAAGGAATATTGAGTTTATATCATAAAGATGGGAGGGAGTTAGAATAAAAATACCATTAAAAAAAAAAAACTCCATAGATATTGAATCTTACTGTGGAAGTCTCTTTAATTTACAACTTCCAGATCGGCAACGAATGTCTTTGTGAAAAGCAAGCTTTCAATTTGGAAAGAAAATTGAAAATGGCTATTAAAAAACAACAAACTAACAAAAGAAAAACAACAAAAAAACTAGGTAATGTGTTTATATAT
>NC_068988.1:47706236-47708703 GCF_001194135.2 Octopus bimaculoides | reverse complement strand
TATATATATATATATATATATATATATATATATATATGTATATATATATATTTGTACATATATTTATATATATATATATATATATACATACAGTTGCTTTTTTTCTTTTAATTTGCATATCATTACAGAATGCCAGAGTGTGTATGTGTCTCATCTTGTCCTTGTTTCTATTATATTTTGTGCATGTCTGTGTCTGATGAATGTATGTCTGTAGTTAGGCATGTGTGTGTAAGACATGTCTCTGCTTCTGTGTTTTAAGGTAGAGTGAGCATAAAACATGTACACCTAATCATTAGCAATTCTTTCCTATTACATATTATGTAGTTGGTACGTGTCTTCAAAACCCTCTACTCTGTCTGTCCTAACCCTCTGCCTCTCTCCCTCTCCTTCCGCCCTCTCCCTCCCTCTCTCTTTATATATATGCGTATGTATGTGTATATATATATATATATATATATATATATATACATACATATATATATATTCATATATATGTGTGTGTGCATATGTATATATATATAAATATATATGTATATATATATATATTCACACACGTATGCATGTATGTATCAATGCATATCCCTTGTATCACTTCTGTTTCTCTCTTTCAATTCTGAATTTGTTGTTTAAGATATTTTATGATGAATGTTCTTGTTATTTTGATGGTGTATATATTTAGCAAATGCTTTTCTTTTGTTTTCGTTCTCTTGGCAATCTTGAAGTTGTTCACATTCCAGTGGACAAGGTGTATAATTAAGTACTAACGTTATTTTATTACTCGACTGTGTTATTGAAACATGCCATGTTCACTCCACACAGACGTTGCTGTATCTGAGCTGAACGATGTCTCCATTGTGTGTCTCCTGATTTTAAACATGGTTAAACATTAGTGGTTGCTATACATTTCTTTCTTTCCCAATTGCAAATATGCAATCTTTAACATTTAGATACATTTTTATATCTTATTATTATTATTATTATTATTATTATTATTATTATTATGCTCATCATTATCCTCCTCCTCCTCATCATCATCGTCATCATAATCATCATTGTCATCATCAGTATTATTATTTTCCAATTATGTTATGCGTGTTTGTGTCTATTTCTGTTTGCTTGTTTGACATTTGCTGCTTTTTAAGGTAAAAATAATAAGAATTAGATTAGTCAAAGGACAAAAGAAAATAAATATAGAAGGAAATTAGATAATATACATATATGATAAGTAGTCTACATCCCCTCTCTTCTGAGTTCAAATAAGAGTATTGCCAACTTCTCAATTTTTTTCTCAGATCAAATAATTTAACCACCATTAACATACCTCCGATAGTATAACCAACCATAAAATACCATTGTCAATATAAGCAGTAGTATTATATTGTGAATAATGTAATGATATTATACTCTCAGTAATGTAAATAAAATTACAAGTATATTGTTAGTAATATAACAGTAATATATTTTCTATAATGTAACTAATATATTTATTTCTTTATTGCCCATGGAGGGGGGATAAACATAGAGGGGACAAACAAGGACAAACAAAGGGTTTAAGTGGATTACATCAACCCCGAGTGTGTAACTGGTACTTATTTAATGAACACCAAAAGGAGGAAAAGCAAAGTTGACCTCAGTGGAATTTCAACTCAGAACGTAAATGTAACTAATATATTGTCAAGGATGTAACTAATATATTGTCAAGGATGTAACTAATATATTGTCAGTAATGTGACAATAATATTCTCTCAATAAAGTAGTAGTAATATATGGTCAAGAATGTAACAGTAATATACTGTCAACATAGCTGTTGATAATGCTGTCCATGATATAACAGTATTGTATTGTGAAGAATGTAATGGCAATGTGTTGCCTATGAAGTCACACCATAGGCTACCAATCAATATCAACAATGACTGCCCATATGTTTTGTCTGAAGTCATAATATCAAATGTAGGTTGCTTCCCTTCATCAGTTTCTATCCTTGACTTTTGTGATTGTGCTATGGATTTCAGTGTGTAACTGCCTCAAATTGTATTTAATCAAGTCATAGAATCTTAGTCAGGGTCTATTCTGATTTCTCAACCTACTAGCCAGTTGTAAGTACAGGCTGTCAGATAGGTAAAATGGCTTCCCTGTAAATACTTCTGTGCTTTTATGATGATTGAGCACTTAGATCCCGTCGGAGCTTGGTTCACAGAGAACTTCAGTTTTCATGTAGAACTTTGAGACTGCACTACTGAAGGTATCCACTGTCTCTGAATGCTCACTTACAGACAAGGACACAATAGTCAGCAAACAATACTTATCTCTCAATAATAAGAGTTGTCATATATATATATATATATATATATATATATATTCTCTTTACTCTCTTTTACTCTTTTACTTGTTTCAGTCATTTAGTTATATATATTTACATATATATATATGTATAAAATATATTGCTCTCAGTTGTGGTCATAGACTA
>NC_068988.1:47701743-47704927 GCF_001194135.2 Octopus bimaculoides | reverse complement strand
TATATATATATATATATATATATATATATGCATATATATATATATATATGTATATGTGCGTGCGTGTGCATGCGCACATGTGTGTGTATGTGTGTGTTCATGTGTGTTTATATACAGGGTGTCTGGGTTAAATTTCCATATTTTTATATTTCCTTTTTATACAAGAAAGCTTGAGCTTCAGAGATTCTCAATATAGAAAAAACTTATTGAGCTCAAATGATTTGAACATACAATCCATAGCTTTTACTGAGGACCAAGTCTGTGGGGGATAAAGAGTGGCTATAAGAAGAATCTAGGTGAGTAGGTGTGAAAATAACGATGCAGATAAATGGATAAAACTCATTGGATTAAATATAAAAAATATCTATGCATATTACATGTAAATAGAGAGAAGGCAAAGACTGAAAAATTTCAGACAATGAATATTCAAGTATAAATATATAGATATTTATATATCAATAGAGCAAACTTATACAGTGTACAAAGATGCGAAAAAATTAAAAGGGAGAAAATATGGTGTGCCAAGTCTGACAGCTGTTTCTGGAAGCTTGGAGTTACTTTGTAATGTTGGCAGATGTAGTTCGCAAAAATATGCAGCCAGTAATGGAAGCAAATAAACATTGGATAGATTGGATCAGTCCACCATCTTTTTTACAGCAACTACAAACCAGATGTGTTTTTCTCCTCCAACAATAGAGAGCAGTTGCCATGTTTCATTCCATAACTGCAATCTCTGAAGAGCACAAGGTTACATAATTAGGATGTTATTTAACACTCCATTGAACCCCCTAGTGTGAAACTGAGTGGTAAGATCAAGCGTAATGCATATAGAAAGCTGCACATTTTGATTAATATACCTACTCTATTGAAAAATATATGAAGTATTATTTTTTCTGACTTATGGATTCTTAGACAGTATATATATATATATATATATATATCAAATAAGATAAATTCAAAGTAGTTAAACTATAGTTTTCAGTCTTTTGCTATTGAACATTAATGAGACATGGACACAACTAATTATTCAGTAATACATGAAGGAAATCATCCTAATATGTGCTGCAGTTTGTTGACCATTTACCCTGAGACAAGTATTTCACTCATTCCTCCATCATAAGGCAAATATATAGCAAATTGCTTTTTAAATCGAAGCCAAGCTTGAATCTTGCTGTAATGGTTAGACTAATTTGCATACTATGTGTTTGTCAGCAAGTGATAAAATAGTTAATGAATATTTATGCATAGCACAGAATGTATGAAAAAAAAACCCAAGATAAATTTAAAGTAATTAAACTACACATTTCCAACCGTTTGCTGTTTAAATTGGAACACTAAAACACACATATGCACACACACACACATGCATTCACGTACACAGCACATGCAGATACACACACACACACACACACACACACTTTCATACATATTTGATGAGTGCCCTGCATGGAACTGCTGGCCCTTGAGTCACTTGCGTAACTTCTTGCTGGTTAAAAATAAAAAAAATACACACACACACATGCACACATACAAAAACACACACGCACATGTACACATCTATGTATATATGTATGCATGTAGCATGCACTCTAATTTATCTATGCTGTGTGCAAATGATGTTTTCATGATATAAAATCCAGTTTAAATGAATATCAATGAGGACTTATTGAAAAAAACAAAAATACAATTTTAAAATGCTTTCATCAGTTCATTTTCTGTATCTCTCTCTTTCTCTCTCCCTCCTTCTACCACCCTATCTATCTTCCTTAAGCAGTCTACTATGTTTCCTTTCTTTATCTTTCTTTTCCTTCCATTCTGGTCCTATATTTTTTCTTATTAATTCTAATTACAGAAATGTGAGCAGATTCATAGCAATGTTGTTGCCTCTAGTTTTGCTGGAGTCATTCCACCATGGAATCTTGTTTAGAGACAAGAAATGGTAGTTCCATTAATTTCTTCCAGCTATCTCTCAAATCATTTTTTTTTGTTTGTTTGGTTGGTGCATATATATTTGTGCACGTATGTGTGTTCATATGTGTGCACATAAGGGTATGCATGTATGTCTGAATTCAGATGTGTGTCTGTATGTTTGAGTGTATGTATGTATGTGTGAATGTGTATTTGTATTTGTATGAGATTGTGTATCAATATATATGTATGCAAGCGTGTTTCTGCACATGTGTGAATCTGTAAGTGCATGCATGCATGCTCATGTCTATGTGAATGCCTATGCGTAAGCACATGCATACATCTGTATGAGGCTGCTTCTATCTTTGTGAGTGAGTGTGTGTGTGTGTGTGTGTGAAACATCTTGTCTTTGGTGTGAGAATAAAAATAGAATAATCGGTGGACATAATTAGGAAATTGCTGAAGTTATTTTTAACATTGGAACAATTTTACCATTTTTTCCGTCTTCATGATTTCTTGGGAATCTTTTTCTTTTCTTTTTTTTTTTTTTGATATTATTCCATTTCACTTTGAACCAACATCTTCTACCCAGCCCATGTACTTCTTGTGTTACCCCTCTTTCTCTCTGACACACACTGTCTCTCTCTATCTCTTGCCCTCTCTATCTATGTAGCTCTCTTTTCCTTTCTGTATTACTATCTCTCCTTTGCTCTCTATCAAACATATTCTTTCTATATTTTATGAGGTCGGTCTTTATCATTTGCTTTTTATCTTCTCTGAGCTATGTTCTATTTGTCTGTCAGTCTGCATGCCTTTTTATCTTTCTCCCTATGTAACTCTTTGATACTCTCAAACTATTGCTCTCATTCTCTGCTTAAATATGAATTCATATATGTATATGCGCATAAATGCACACACACATTCATGTAATATACACATGTGCATATCTGTGTGTGTGTGTGTGTGCATGCGTGTGCTAGTATGATATACATTTGTATGAGCAAAAGAGAGAGAGAGAGAGAGAGAGAGAGAGAGACAGACAGAGTAATGGTTAGGAGGTATCAAAGAATTACATAAAGGCAATAAGAAAAATATGAAGGCAGTAATAGTTTTGGTTATATAAATATGCATGAATTTACATATATATGCATATATATATGTGTGTGTATATACACACACACACACACACACACACACACACACACACACACACACACACACACACACACACACATATATATATATATATATATATATATATATATATATATATATA
>NC_068988.1:47688210-47701461 GCF_001194135.2 Octopus bimaculoides | reverse complement strand
CAAAGTACTGCATATGTAACAGGGGATGGCTGTGGAAATGTCTGTATTTAATCCTCCTGATGATCACACTTCTTTATTGCTAAACCATCACACTTTCTCATCCACCCATTACGCATTACTATCATCTTTTTTTTCTTGTTAGACTTCCTCCTCACTCTTTTCTATGATTATCCTTTTATCACTCATTATTGACATCAATCATTCTCTCTGTCTATCACCCATCTTTATTGCTATCCATCACTCTTCCACATTACCCCTTCATCAATCAATACTTGATGGTATTCATCCCACTCTGTTTCATATCACTGTCTGCTTGTCTGCCTCTCTCTCTCTCTTTCTTTCTCTCTCACTTTATATATAATGTATGTAAGTAGGTGTCTGTCTCTCTGTCTGTCTATCTATCTATCTATCTATCTATCTATCTATCTATCTAACTGTGTGTATATATATATATATATATATATATATATATATATATATATATATATATATACAATGTAAAGGAATAGAGATTTGAAACCTACATGAGTATCTTATTAGCACTATGATACAATACAGATCTGGCCAACCACATCGAATGAAAAGGGAACATTTAGAATCATTTAAGATAAACGATTACATGGTAGTTCACTTCATTGGATTTCATGCAGCACTCAGAGTATATAATGAAGACATAATAAGGAAGAATGGAGAATTATACAACTTCAAAATTGATTTATTAAAGCATTATTCTTATAAAATTCCACTCTCACAAGTGTTTCTGCCGGATATGTGTCCTTGTTTCCTTTGATGTAGCAGTTATATGCATTTAACTTATTTCTAATTATTATGTAGGCTTATTAAAAATAAAGCATTATTAATACCAAAAGCAATCTTTATGCTCACCTTAACATGCATGTTAAATTAGAACACTGAATATTGTGTTATTTATCTAGAGAGAACCTCTTGTATGAATTTGTGGTAAATAAAAACACTTGTATTTATATTGCTGAGAGATAAGAATCGTCTGCTAGAGCTACCAAAACTGTCAGATCATGTAATTTTGCCCCGTTTTGGGCTTCTGAATGGCAGACGTCCATTAGTTAAATACCAATCAAATCTCACTGTAATAGCAATAAACAAGGGAAAGTACTCAATACAGGAGGTAGTGTACAAGAAGTTTAGTTGAGTAAATCGAGAGCAAATTGACTGAAACTGCAGTATTCTCTGGGAATCTTTTCTTACATGCTATTGACAAGAATTCAGCAAAATGCCTATTACAAAAGCTGAGACCAATATTATTACAATTATGGATAAACGAAAATCATTATCATTTTATGATTCCTACTTGGTCAAGAAGCATCATAAAGAAATAATTAAGATCCCTACAGGGACCTATGATGGCACAAGAATATCTGGTTCTGTTGGTTCTTTCATTTGATACACATTCAGAAATAAAGTGAAAGGTTATAGAGTTGAAATGCACACTGTTGCAGATAAAAGGAACAGGCATGGCAGGAATGGATTAGAAAAAACTCTGCCAATTTACCCAGTTTATTTCGAAGATTACAATAAGCTTGGATCGTTAGCAAAATAACTTTTATAGTCCATCTCTCCATCAGACTTACTGAACACTAGATCCAGAAATGTAGTAAAGTAAAGACCCCACTTTGGTCATAAATGACCATAGAATTGCACCTAGAAAGTTACCCTCCAAGGCACAAGTCTGAGCAAGGTTGTTTATGGAAGGCAAGCAGTTGCCTATGCATACCAGCCTCCCCCCTCCATGCTACTGATGCTATCCAAAGGAAAAGCAAAGGCTGATACAACTTGGCACCAGTGATGTTGCAACTCATTTCCACAGTTGAGTGAACTGGACCCACATGAAATAAACTATCTTGCTCAAGAATACAAAAGTAGTGCTGCATGTCTGAAGATGAGCCATGTCTCATGCAACCAGCTTCTCAAAAAAAAAAAAAAAACCTTACACATGCCTGGGTGAGAATATTATGAATATGCGTGTGTATCTGTTGACTTTAATTGACAATGGATTGCTTTAAACTCAAATTTGGAAGTCTGATGCAGTTATAGGATTTCAGAATAATGACATTATTAAAAGATGTTCACTTAAAACAACAGAAGCTAGAAATTTAAAACAGAAAGATAAAAAAAAAATAAATAAACAAGAATTCTGTCACCAATAAATTTTGGAAAATATAATATGGATTCTATATTCTATGATGGCTATTTGTCATATATAATATAATTTACCACCTTATTAGAAATTAATATTTCCTCAAGGATTCAAAACAACACTAATAAATACAATACATGAAAAAAGGAAGGGCATTTTGAAGAAGCAGAGATTGGGTTCAAAAGACATCAGTACTTGACTGGAATTTTATTCTATTGGCCTTGGAATGGTGAAAAATAATGTTGACCTCGATGGGATTCCAACTCAGAATCTAAAAAAAAACAAGAACAAAACAAGATATGTTTACAATGGTGTAACAATTCTGTCAATTCACCACACTAATTTAGTAGTAGTAGTTACAAATTAAGACGTGTGACCAGCAATTTTAGGGAGGGGGTTTAATTATATCAATCCCAGTAATATACTCATACACAATTCTACTACTGCTACTGCTGCTATAGCTGCTGCTGCTGCTGCTGATGATGATGATGACGACAACGACGACGGCAATGATGATGATGATCATAACAACAACAATACTAATAATCCATTCTACTACAGGTGCAAGGCCTTAAATTTGGTGGGGAGGGATTAAGTCAATTACATCTACCCTAGTGCTTGACTGGTACTTATTTTATCGACCCTGAAAGGATGAGAGGCAGAATTTGAACTCAGAACATAAAGACGCGAAATGCTGCTAAGCCCAGTGGGATAAGAATTCTGCCAACTTCCCACCTTAATACTAATAATAACAATAATCCCTTCTACTGAAAGTACAAACCTTGATATTTGTGGGAGGAGACTAGTCAATTAAATCAACCTCAGTGTTTCACTGATACTTTAATTATCAACTACAAAACTATGAACGCAAAGCTGACCTCAATAGAATTTGAACTTAGAATCATCATCATCATCATCATCATCATCATCATCATCATCATCATCATCATCGTTTAACGTCTGCTTTCCATGCTAGCATGGATTGGACGATTTGACTGAGGACTGGTGAAACCGGATGGTAACACCAGGCTCCAATCTGATTTGGCAGAGTTTCTACAGCTGGATGCCCTTCCTAACGCCAACCACTCAGAGAGTGTAGTGGGTGCTTTTACGTGTCACCTGCACGAAGGCCAGTCAGGTGGTACTGGCAACGGCCACGCTCAAATGAATAATAATAATAATAATAATAATGATAATAATAATAATATCTCTGATCATAACAGAACTAGTGTGGGGAGCATTTGATATGTGCATCTCTGATCACGAGCAGAAGTAGTGGGGGAGCATCATAGCTATGTGTTGAGAGGAATTCTTTGGAGTTTGAATAATTCACCTCTGGAAACGTGGGTGTTTCATTCATCATCATTAAACAACTCTTATTCAAAGACCTTTTGAGTGGGATGGGCTACTTAACCTGAAGAAAATTCAAACTGAGTGCCACCTTCAAAGTCATGTGCTGTTTATCTTGATACACGATCAACAGCACATGACTTATGTTGCACACATATGGTTGTGATACATGTGCCTGGTGTGCCCTTGTCGGATGGGTCGTCACAACAATGTGTATACTGGGTTTTGTATATTTTACCCCAATGTCACTTTGATAGCATGTACTGCTCTCTCAATCAATAATAATAATTAAAAGAAGAAGAAGAAGAAAACAAATGTAGGAGATTACATACAGTGTTCTGAACCCATCACATCAAATCTGGTGTTCATTACAAGCAGAAATCTGCTACTAAATAACAAGTGAGACTGAGAGACTAGAAAACATACTTAGAAGTAAACAAAGAAAAAACAATTAGAGTAATAAGCAAACACACAGACACAAAACACTTATATCTCTAAGAAAACAATAATGAATAAAGTGAAAACTTAGTTGAAAAAATATATCTATGTATGTCATAAGAACATAAAAAAAAATGAAAATCAAAATCAAAATTGTTTTCTATAATATACTAAAAAACAAATGGGGAGATAAAAACTATAGAAAAACTTTTGGTAGAGAGTAATATATCAGAGTGAATGCCAACAGCAGCTCAAAGCTCTGAACTAAAAGCAAAAATTAAGAAACAGCGGATCTAGTTTTAAGTGCAAGAGTCCGATGCTTGCTCCAGACAACTACAATGTAAGATATTGAAAACACAATGCTTACATTAAGTGCAGACAATGTAACTGTTACAATGACATGGCTGACCTCTTCATTGTCGACTACCTGTCATTGCTATGTCTGAGTATATTCACAGACATAATTGAGTTGGAAGTGATGTCAACTGGGCAATATCCTGGTACTTAACTAAGAAAATATTTATGAAGTTTTATAAACACGTAAAAAATAAGGAAATGGTATACGGTAACAATTTCGTTGTAATCATCTGAGCCAAGACTGTTCCAACTGGTAAGAACTTTGAGATCAACCATCCAAATATAATTCTAAAGTACTAAATGAAATGGCTCTACCTTTTGATAACCTTCTCCATCTATTCTGACTAAAACTTTGTCACCAAGAAATGTAAAAAAACTGAAAGCACAAACACTTTCATATTGAAATTAATATTGGTGTGGAGCATACAAGCAAATGCAGTACCAACAATAATTAGTATATGGGTCATTTGAAAAGTTCAAAGGCTGACTAAGATACTCACAGAATGTGACCAAATAAGGTCTATTTTTCAACGTAGTCTCCCTTGTGGTACACTCATTTCTTCCATTGGAGTTGCTGTGTTTGCATCCCATTGGTGAAAAGTCATCAACAGAAGATATGATGTCATCACCACTGCAATAGTGATTCCCAGCTAATTGCTTTTTCCTGTTAGAGAAACAGATGAACGTCAGATGGGTCTAAATCAAGAGAATAGAGAGGGTGATCAAGCCCTGGTCATGCACAACAGCTATTGAAATCAAGAACTTGTTTGTATGGTGGAACATTGTCCTGGTGAAACAAGGCCCTTTTGTCACTTTTCCTGCATTTTGGTCTTAATAGCTTTTTGTAACTGTCTCAGGAAGTTGGCATAGTGCTCTCCATTGATGTGAACCTTTTGAAGATAATCAACAAACACAATGCTTTCTACATCCCCATAAAACCGAGGTCATCACCTTCCTTGTAGATGAGGCAACCATGACCATTTAAAAAATTTTTGGGGTTGCAAGTGAGCAATGTGTGTTTTCACTACATGGATTGCCTCATTGTTTCTGGCTGAAAGACATGAACCCAGCACTCATCTTAGCTTAGGAAATGTTCAAGGAAACCAGCTGGATCTGCCTCAAACAATGAAAATTTTTCCCATGATGTGATCAGCCTGAAGCACTTTTCATCAAGTGTCAGAAGACATGGCACCAACCAAGTAGAAACCTTTCTCATGCCAAGTTTATTGTGTAGAATATTCTCAACTCTGCAAGAGGATATGCTAATAGCGTTGGCTGTTTGATTTATAGTCAATCATCTGTCATCCATCCCCATGTAGTGAACATTATCAGTATTTACCGCAGTGATAGCAGTTGCTAGATGTTCAGACCTTAGGTCATCTTGAAGATTCACCATTCCCTCCTAAATTAAGCTGCCCAGTTTTGCACTGTTGATAAAACTGGAGTGTCATCCCCTAATGTAGTAACCATGTCAATGTGAATGTCCTTTTACGACAGGTACTTCATAACACCATGATGCCAAATTTGTCCATTTTCAAGAAAAGTTGCTACTAATTACTTCAGAAGTCTTCTTTGGACAGTCAGATGTCAGTTTATCTGGAAAAGAACAATGCTGTTATTAATAAGAAGTTTTGAAATTAAAGCATGTACAATTTTGCAGCACTAGCATCACTCCTTCATAGTCAACCTATGAACTTTTCAGCCCATCCTTGTACAACAGTTATGATAATAAATAGATGAAAAACAAATAAAACATAACAGACAAGTGATACCAGTGTTGACAGAGTTGATTCAGTTAAGATTTGAACTCAGATCATACATATGAGTGAATTTATATTATTTTCTGTTAGACTATTCTTTGTGATTTCTAATGTAGGAATTAGGTATGCTTAATGTAAATATCAAACAGCTAATGTTTGATATTTACATTATTAAGCTCAGAAGGACAAAAGATAAAGTTTATCTTTATCTTAAAAGAATTCCAGTGTTAGAATATGACAAGGTGCAAGTAAATGCTGCAAAGGGAATCATTCTTTGCACAAGTAGAAAAATGAAAGATTATCTGGTATACTCACGAACTCAGTCACAATTCTCTGTCCATAACAGTATTTCAGGGAACAAATGAGGAAAGGTGAAAAAGAGACAGACAGGGAAAATCCTGGTCAGACAACTGACTGAACAGGACACAAAACCATGAACCTGCTAGACATGACAGAGAAGAACAGAGACTAATGGCAACAGCTAACTGCAAAAGCATCTAGAGTGGTACTCCAATGACCGGTTGTACCAGTTAAGGAAACTGATAATTGATGATCAAATAAACATTGAAAGTATTTTCTTCCATGTTAATAATAAAGATTTCTAACATTATCACAATACATTTTTGCTAGGAAGAAACACTGTTGTCTCTATTATAAACCCTTGTTCATGAATCACTCTTATTTTATTAGCCCCAGAGGAATGATCAGCAATGTCAACATGTGTGGGATTTGAACTTTAAATGTTAAAGAACATAAATAAATGCTGTAAGACATTTATACCAGTACAGAATCATATCTATTACTCAACCATATCTACACCAGAATTCAACAATATCTGTTACCCTGCCATCCTTCTTGCCTTACAGAAATATAACTGGTGATAACAGCAACAAAAAGAAGAATGATTATAAAATCAAAGAAACAAAAGGGAGAGATTTTGATGGAGAAAATGTACTGATGGTTGTGAGTTCAGTTCTTGACAGGGTCAAAACTAGTCATTCCATCTTTTAAGAGAATCAATAAAATAATGAAATACACTGAATCTATTGAAGAGAAATTGCCAAATTGATAGTTGATAGGCTGCTAGCAGTGATGGAAGCTCCTATTTCTGGACTAGAAATCAATGGATGGCTTTGACATACACAACCTGCGTAGATCTTCGTTAACTATCTTATGTAGTTTCTTGCGTATGTGTATCTGTTTATGTGTGCATGAATGTGCACAAAGAAGTAGTAGCACACACATGTAAGTGCACACACATGCACACATACACAGATGCATATAGAAATAGATATACATATGTAAGTCGATACATTTTTGAATAAGTATACTTGCTTGAATACACACACATGTATACACATATATAATGGGAAATTGATAAGTGCACACACACACACATATATATACACACACAAACTACCCCCTCTCTCTCTCTGTCTCACACACACACACACACATTATTCATATATATGTATATAAGTGAGAATGTATGAATCTAAATACATTGGTATATACATATGTAATTCTATATGTGCATACTTATACATGTATATACACACACACATACACAAACGTCTCTCTCTCTCTCTCTCTCTCTCTCTCTATATATATATATATATATATATATATATATATATATATATATATATATATATATATATATATACATATATATATACATTAACACTCTCATGCACTTACTATATGTACATTCTGATACACATGTACTCAATAATATATGTATGTGTGTTTAGGTATATGTGTGTGTGCATGTGTGGAGAAGGAGGGAAAGAGAGAGGGATAGAGAGAGATGAGGAGAGAGAGAGATCCATCCACATGCTTATACATATGGAAGCACATACATATTTACACACATACAAATTCAAGAAGATAAGTAAAAAATTTAAATACAAGATACTTTGCGAGGAGGAAATAATTTATTTAAATCTGAAGTGCATGATATCAAAGCTGTATGTTGTCCCTAGGAAGGGAAAGATAAAAAAAAATAAAGATAAAAATTAAGTAAAAAAGAATGCAAATAACCAAAGAAATAAAATGTATGGAAGTAAAATAGAAGACAGTATTCTGAATTTAGATTCAAAAATATACTTTGTTTCTAATAAAATGCATTGGCTTTAAGAAATCTTAATAATATTACTGATATATGCAATAGATGCACACAAATGCATATGAATGATTGCATATAAATAGTCATTGATGTATATGATGCATACCATTAGATGCATATGAATAGACTACAGTGTGAATGGTTCAGATGGCTGACACCTTTCTCTTGAAATATCTTATTCTGGTTCTCGGATAATATGAAATAAAAATAAGACAGTGGGTTATTTATATCGGTAATTAAATTTGGATTTTACTTTGAGGAGGGTTTGGTACACATTGACTACATATGTCCACTGCAACTAGTGTGGTCAATTAATGAACTGTTTAATGTTCAGCTTCTGTTTCGCCTTGTTATTGTTGTTGTTGATGTTGTTTGCTTTGAGGGCAATCCTAAATGAGTTGCCCAAGTATAGCTGCCATCCAGAAGTATTTAGCTTTGGATTCAAAGCATTAAGTAGAAAAGAGACAAATATTCTTTGAGCTGGGACACCAGTTTCGTACTGAGGATATTCACATGATGAGGTACTTATTCTTGACATAAAGGTGAACTAAAGCATTGAAGGAAAAATATTATCTGCTTCAGAAGTGGATTAAAACATTTACAGTGGATCTGAACTTGTAGGAGATCATAGTTAAAAACGTTTTTAACCATTTTACTTCTACATTCAGTTAGAAACAAATGTGGTGCGAACTCATTTAAAATAGACGAAAGAAGAAAAGAAAGCCTGGATATTGTTGTTCTACCCCCCGAGAAATAGCAGCCAAATTTCTTTCAGGTCATACACTACTATCTTTAGAAATAAAGGAGGCAGTGGAAATGTTGTCCCAAATATAATATCTCTAATGATCAAACTAAATTTGTAAAATTGTCAGAAATTCTGAAAATGTCTTAGCTTAACTTATTAGGGCTTTGTCAACTACAAACTGGCTATGATACATCCATACTAATGGTTTGCAACTTCTGTCTGGAAGTCCTATCTTGTACAGAATATAAATTTAGTGGGAACTGTCCAGAAAAAGGGAGGGAAACACATGACCATATACACATACGCACGCTCTACACGAACACACATATGGTGACACACATCCAACCATACATACATATGAATATACACATGCACGCAGACGCACACAAACTAACAAACAAACTAGCAAAAAGAACGGATCTCTGATAACGGATAGTTAACAACTATTGAATAGGTTGCAAGAAGGAACGAAAATTTTATGATAAAAAAAAATGAGTGGAAATCGAACCGGTAAGTGTGTTAATTAAAAAGGCATTAAAACAGAATGACTCACCTCAGACACAACAATATACATGTCTATCTTGACGATAATTATAACGATAAAGAATATGGAGACTGCTACATCCTCAAAATTCATTTCCTTTTATTTTTCATTGTCAAACAGCATATTTTTATGGCTACGACGACGGCACATGTTTCCACGGCAAAGGGTATGGAAAAATGCATGTGCAACCGAACATAATTTTCAGTGCAGCTTCGTTCAGTGTCTTTCAAACAGCTTGTCTCGAAACACACACACACACACACACACACACACACACACACACACACACACACACACACACACACACACACACACACTCATATATATGAACAAAACATTCAAGTGAGGTCGTTGTCAGTGCCACTGGACTGATTCCTGTGCAATTGGCACGTAAAAATACACCATTTGAGTGTGACCGTCGCCAGTACCGCCAGACTAGCCCTCGTGCCGGTGGTACGTAAAAGCACCCACTACACTCTCGGAGTGGTTGGCGTTAGGAAGAGCATCCAGCTGTAGAAACTCTGCCAGATCAGATTGGAACCTGGTGCAGCCATCTGGTTCGCCAGTCCTCAGTCAAATCGTCCAACCCATGCTAGCATGGAAAGCGGACGTTAAACGATGCTGATGATGATGATCGGCGTCGTTGTGTGGCAAGAAGCTTGCTCTCCAACCACCATGGTTCCACCTTCAGTCCCACTCCATGGCACCTTTGGCAAATATCTTTTACTATATCCTCAGACCGACCAAAGCCTTGTTAGCGGATTTGGTAAACGGAAGCTGAAGAAGCCCGCCGTATATATATGTATGTGTGTGTTCCTGTTTGTCCCCACCATTGCTTGACAGCCAATATTGGTGTATTTACGTCCCTGCAACTAAGCGGTTCACCAAAAATAAAAACTACCTATAAAATAAGTATCCGGCTTTAAAACAGTAAGTACTGGGGTCGATTGATTCGACTACAGTTTTTCAAGGTGGTGCCCCAGCATGGCCGCAGTCTAGTGACTGAAACAATTAAAAGACAGAAGATCAACGATGCATACGTACGAGGAATCCACAGAAGTTACTACTACATCCTTCTGAAGAAGGATTAAACCGCAAACAACATGTCTGTGAAATAAACTCCTTAACCGTGTTTCTTTACCTGCGCTAGTGTAATATTCTACGGGGAAAAAACGGCGAGCTGGCAGAAACGCTAGCACGCCGGGCAAAATGCTTAGCAGTATTTCGTCTGTCTTTATGTTCTGAGTTCAAATTTCACCGAGGTCGACTTTGCATTTTATCCTTTCGAGTCGAGAAATTAAGTACTAGTTGCGTACTAGGGCCGATCTAATCGACTGGCCCGCTCCCCCAAAATTTTGTGCCTAGAGTAGAGAAGAATATTCTACAAGGAGAAAAATGACAAAGCACAAAAAGAAAAAAGAAGGAATGGTCCTGACTGGAACGCCTTTGATTATAGATCTGCTCGCGCTGGACTGACCTGTGATTAAACAGCAATTACTACTGCTACTACTACTTCTACTGCTGCTGCTGCTGCTGCCTTCCTAGAAACTTTATATCAATATCGAAATGAGTGTTCTTGGGTAGTTAACTGATGATATATCGTCAGTAATCATTGTCGACAAGGCAATTGTCAGTGCTAATACCACAAATGCTTTCAGCTACTGGAAAATTAATTTCCTCAATGCTGGAGTTTTAATCGGTGGTCAACAGTTGCAAATCTGGTAAGGATCGCTGCCTTCCAGACACACGTCTTTCACTTGCTAAACTTCTAACAAATTCTTCTGACAATTTAGTAGTGATGGTGTTACAACTATCCCGACCACCACCACCACCACCACCGCCACCACCACCGCCATCACTAGTACTGTGTGCACACATGGATACATACACGCACACACGCATGCACCGACAAACACAGCATACGTACTGCCACCATAGTTGTACACATTAACATCATCACTAAACTCACAAATATCGCCGTAACAACCAGCAACTCCACCGCATACACGCAAACTGCGGCCACCACCACCACTACCACTACACATGCACAATATCACTACCATACCCAGAATCACCACTAAAAGTAATCACAATACTACCACCTCCTCTATGAACACATTCACCACCCGACAGCTACAACTACAAAACATTCACACACCAGCACTACTTTCACCACCAATACCACCACCACTACTACCACTACTACTACCACCATCACAGTCACCCTCCCCTCCTCAACGTAATATCACTGTTGCAACTACCAACACCTTATACAGCCTATTTCCCGTACAACCACTAACAGCATCAATATCATCATCTCAAACAACCCCATATGACAAACACTAATCACCCCTGCACCCGCACACCACCACCGTCATCCCTACCACCACAACTACCAACACCTACTCCACCGTTACCCCTTCACATATTACTGCAATGACCAGCAAGAGCACCACTACCACCACCGTCACCAGCACTAAACAAATACCTCATATGCACTCACACACTAACGACCAATAGGTTTGTCTTTGACATGTGCAACTGTAAAATGTGTGCATTAAATCAAGTTAAACGTACTTCTACGTTAATGACTATTACCAATGATAGTTGTCAGAGATGGCAACAATGGATTGGTTTGCATATATAAATGGCGTGCAAATTTGTAACAGAGCCGACTTAGTGGAGCATGGAATTCTTCTAATGAAATGACCAGATAGATAGCGTTTTGCATAAGTGTCTTAACTCTTCTATATTATGAGAGAAAGTATTCTAATTTATCTTGATTGCAGCAGATAAGTGATTAGCTCCTACAATTGCCACTGTTAGATGTAGGACAGATACTGAATTAGTGTTCTCGTAGGTGGAAAAGAATAATTGCCCGATTTGCTCTAATGCTGAAAATGTACCTAATATCATACAATGATATATGGACAGTAGAGATTCACAGAACAGGAGAGTGACAAAATAAATGTTATTCTCTCTTTAAGTTAGTGTTAATATGTTTAATGTATAAAAGCATTAGAAAAGTTAAGAGAAATATATACAGGAAAGTCTATACTTCGCTGAGGAAATCTGATATATGAATGAAACATGCACGAAGTTGTCTCCTCGTATATTTTCTGAACTAAAAATGATAAAATTAGATATTGAACTAATGTCTTTTTGATAAGTGGACAATTGACATTCCATCACTACAGACAACTCTCCCATTAGATAATAACTCCTAAATAATCTGGAATTGAAGACACCACGTTGATTGGAGTCGTTGTGTATGAAGTTGTCGAGTAGGTTAAGTTGTGACATAGAAATATATGGTATATGCCGAAGTTGTGAAATACGTTGAAATTATGAGGTGCGGTACAGCTGAAATAGTGAAGTAAATTGAAGTTGTAGGTAGATTGTCGAATACTGTGGTGTAGGTTGTGGTAATGGTATAGGTTGAGGTAGCAAAGAACTAAAGTTGTGGTGTAGAATGAAGTCGTGAGGTACGTTGACGTTAAAGTGTTGTAAGTTGAATTAGTGATTCAGTTCGAGAGGCGATTATCCGGGGATAATTTGTCCCGATATCTGTCACTCTTTCTCAACACCTTTTCAATGCTTTCGACATTAAATATGTTAACACTAACTTAACTGTTGTTTTCCATGAGGGTGGTGCCTTCAAGTAATCAGCCTCGTTAATTTAAAATTTTGAAATATATATATATATATGTGTGTGTGTGTGTGTGTGTGTGTGTGTGTGTGTGTGTGTGTGTGTGT
>NC_068988.1:47685146-47688112 GCF_001194135.2 Octopus bimaculoides | reverse complement strand
TATATATATATATATATATATATATATATATATATATCGATAGATAGATAGATGGATGGATAGATAGATATACAAAGCTAACAAAAAATATTAGACATTTAGACATTTTCGTGGCATGTATGGGATATAACTCCTGAGTTGGCTAGGGATTTCTTGGGTGTCCTTATGTGTAAATCAAAATCTGAATAAAAAGCATAATTATGCATTATAGTAATTACAAATGCACACATTATATCTGTCTTTTCCAAACATGCTCACACTCATTAAGTGGCTCCACTCATTCCCATTGCAAGTATAACTAACTATTGTTTTTATAAGAAGAATATAAAGGAATATAAACCGCTGTTTCTGTGTGTGTGTGTAGCACTTCTACACTCCTCACAGATACAGCAAAATCTTCAATAAAATTTTGTTAACGCCTGATACGGATGTATGAATAACAGGATTATAGACCTGTAACGACAGTTAGATATTTATAAACACTACACAACAACAAAAACTGAGGCAATTACAGAGGCACGACTTGTGGTCCTTTGAATCTAATAACCCTGCCAAACGTAATCATAGAGAAACAGGTTGTAGAATCAGCAGTTTAAATTAAAAACTTGCATAAAATTAACCACGGTTATATTTAATGTTAGAAACATAGCATAAGCATTCGTTTAAGAGCAGAAAGAAATATAATGTCATTACTCTTTCTCAACGTAGTTGATTTGCAAATAAACTAGGCAAGCAAATCCAGGGTACTCACTGTGAACAAAACGTGACTGAAAAACCTCAAGATTTTGGCCTTATTTGCATACACTGACTTTCTATCTTGAAAAAGGCAGAAAACCATATGAACTGACACAGAAAATTACATGTCAGTTTATAAATAGGTAGTCATTGAGTATAGTCGACTGAAATTTGGAATGTAGGTATGTACATCGAAATGATCCATACAAAAAAATTTCAGGATCTCCATAGAAGGTCTATATGATGCCGTTTCTTTTGGCATCTTGGTGGGTTTTGAATTACGATTTTGCCCAGATTCCAGTTTCTAAGAATTTGACAAAATTTATTATGAGTATTTGTATATATAGGGAATGCTCTGATTGTTTCAGGACCTATACATCTAGGTGCATATCTGGGATTTTTTCAAGTACTGAGCCTTTTGCATTAAATTTTCCTATTACTTATTGAGTGTCTAATGGAAGGAACCAGTAAAAAAAAAACAAAACAAAAACATTGTAAGTAGAAAAAAATTGGTCATTGCGTTTTGTGAGATATTTTGGTGTTTGGTTTTCAAGAAATGGCTGTTAGGGCGTTTGTGTGGTGTTGCAGTGTGGGTATATTATTTGAGGTTGTTATTCTAACATAAAGTATGTTGTAACTTTCTTAGTGTGGAGGCGCAATGGCCCAGTGGTTAGGGCAGCGGACTCGCGGTCATAGGATCGTGGTTTCGCTTCCCAAACCGGGCGTTGTAAGTGTTTATTGAGCGAAAACACCTAAAGCTCCACGAGACTCCGGCAGGGGATGGTGGCGAACCCTGCTGTACTCTTTCACCACAACTTTCTCTCACTCTTTCTTCCTGTTTCTGTTGTACCTGTAATTTAAAGGGTCAGCTTTGTCACACTGTGTCACGCTGAATATCCCCGTGAACTACGTTAAGGGTACACGTGTCTGTGGAGTGCTCAGCCACTTGCACGTTAATTTCACGAGCAGGCTGTTCCGTTGATCAGATCAACTAGAGCCCTCGACGTCGTAAGCGACGGAGTGCCAACAGAACAACAACAACTTTCTTGGTGATGATATTGCTAATTACCCTACATAATGTTTTACTGTTAGTTTCGCTCTTTTTTGTCAAATACATATATTTGTTAGCTTCCTCTTTTCCCATGATCTGTTTCTAATATTCCTCTTTAGTTGTTTGATGCAGGGTTGTATTTTTGTCAATGCTTTTGGTACATTTCTCTTGAGTTCGTTTCTAGTTTTGATGAGGCTAGTTATTTGTTGTGTACAATTTAAGGGTTGTATTTTGTGTTTCCTTGGGAGATGAGTTTTATTTTTTTTAGATGCATCTGTAATTATTTTATTATTTGAACTGTAACGTCTGTGTTGGTGATTGAGATGTTGTTAAATCCGAAAAACAAAACAAAGAACAAGAAAAAAAAAAGCTTGATTCTATTTCTTCTCTCTCTCTCTCTCTCTCTCTCTCTTTTCTTGAAAGTTTGTTAAAGTATTTTTTCTTTCATCACTTAAATAAGTGAGTTTGCTGTGATAATAATTAGTAAGTGGTCTGAGGAAATTTGTAGAAGTGTTTGCCAAGTGTTTTTTTTAAGCGTGTGGAATAAAAGATGATGTCTGGAAAAGTGTGGTTGATGGTTTAGTGACTGAGTGTGTTAGAGTGAATCGCTTCAGGTGGAAAGAAGCATTGGTTATAGTGCTATTAAGCCACCTCTTTTGCTATGTGTATTGTTGGATCGTATACGCACGTATATTTGTTTTTCCATTTTACATATTTTGCATCAAGTTATACCTTTGTTAACACTCATCGTGACAGAGTATGAACCCTCTATGCTCGGTTCTGTAGATCAGCTTTCTTATTCCTAAGCCAGCTGAAAGTATTTTCCGTCAGGTTATTTTGTAGTTTATGTCATTCTTTAGTTGTATTATAATACAGTAAAACCCTCGACTATCGAGGGTGCAATGTTCCACCCCCACCTTCCGCGATAGGTGAAAACCCGCGAACTAGAAACAGTACTGTATATATATATATATTATTATCTTTATAACTTTATATCTTTATTTTATTATCAATGCAAAACAACACCACGGAGGTATCGGCAAAGCTTAAATAATAAACCACGATAGGTGAACCGCGATAGGTAAACCGTGATATAGCGAGTGATTACTGTATATCATATCAGACGAAATAGACTTTGACCGTTACTCTGAAATACGATATATATATATATATATATATA
>NC_068988.1:47675491-47684218 GCF_001194135.2 Octopus bimaculoides | reverse complement strand
ATATATATATATATATAATTCTTTCAGTGATTTCAGTCATTGGTATGTGGTCATACTTGGGTACTGACCTCTTGCTTTATAGGCGATTACATTACCTCTAGTATTTGTAGATTGAAAAAGTTTTAATCAATATCGGAATGATGAATTGCAAAGATGACCTGGGCAGGATTTCAACTCATAGCGTAATACTACATAATTAAATACCACAAGTTTATTTATCTGATGCACTACCGATCCAGCCATCTACTTCTAATGTAGGTGAATAATGATTTCTAACTAAGGAACAAAGTCTTAGTTAGAAATCGTCCAACAATTTTAGACGTGAGTATGCTTCAATTAAATTGTTCCCAGTACATGACAATTCGCTTACCCACCTCTAATGTAGTTAAATAATGAATAACATTCATATATTTATTAATACAATTGTTGAGAATTCTATGAAAACTGTAATTTGTTGCATAAATAGAATGACTTGAGTACCTAATCAGTATTAAAGAATAAATTTGCAAAATCTTCCGGTCATTTATGGAAGCTGTTAAATGAGTTTAGTTGCCGTCTTATGATCTTAGGAAGCTGTCTTTTTATAGATACATTCCATCAGCAATATTCTTTAATTAGATCTTGTGCGTTTGGTATAGATTCGCATTCTTTCGTTTGAATTGTGTGGTTCTAAGAAATTTGCCTACTGGCAGTGAATATAACTGATTTTATATGCCACAGGTTGTATTGAAAATTGGAATCTGTCTCTTTTTAAATAAAATTCACCGTTTTCATTATGCGCGTTGAGATTCAAGAATGAAGATGAATATTTCTTCTTCCTCAACTTTTAACTATAGTTTCCCGGAATGTATTTTAATTCAGAACGACAAGACATTGACTAAATTAAATAGAAAGTTGCAAAGAAAATGTTGAACTTACTCGGGTTTTATTAGAGAATAGTATATTGGTCTTTTTAATATTTGCTTATTTTTCTTTTACTGATTTCCGTCATTAAACTGTAGCCACACTGGAACATCACCATCAAAATTTGCAGTTTTTGTTCGTAAGAGGCCACCGTATTTCAGTCTGGCACTTGATTTACTGCTATATATTTTTCCAATCGCAAAAGTATGCCTTTTCATACACTACCGGTTTTTACACAAGCAAACATAAAGCCAAACACGATTAGTACACACACACACACACGCAAAACACACACACACACACACACACACACACAGACACACACACACACAAACAGGCATGCACATACACAGACACATATTCATACATACATATTCCATCATTATAAGTACTTTTTTTCCACTTTTTCCTCCTATCATGGGTTGGACGGTTTTCATACACCGAATCAGTTCTGATTTTCATTAGATACACACAGGCTAAGTCACACTTTCCGTACAATGTTTTGAGTGGTTTCTAATTCTATGGCTAGATACCTTGCTTATTACCAACCACTTCACAATGTGTGCTAGGAGCATTTAATCGTGTTGTCTTGTCTAAGTGATATCTCTCATTCCCGCATTTCTTTCAATTCTTCGTTTACGGGCGATTGAGATGTTGTATCTACCCCATCATGAGTAAGTAAGATCCTAAGTTCTCTGTATCGTCTTCCATCGTTTAATCCTTCCTTTTTCACACAATGTGTGCGAAGAGACCCAGGATAAAAGGAAAAAAGAGTAAAAGAGTAAAATGATAAGCGAAAGGAGGTGACAGAGAGTCAGGGTAGTAGTAGTAGTAGAAAGTGAGAGAGAGAGAGAGAGAGATAGAGAGATAAACTGCTATAATGACAGATATTCTTTTCTATTCTAGGCACAAGGCTCGAAGCTTTTGGGAGTGGGGCAGTCGATTAGATCGACCCCAGTACGCAACTGGTGAAAAGTAAAGTTGACCTCGGTGGAATTTGAACTCAGAAACTGAAGACAGACGAAATGCTGTTAAGCATTTTGGGCGGCATGCTAACGGTTCTACCAGTTTGCTACCTTCAGCAGAGGAAATAACAGAAAATAAGAGAGATAGAGTAATGGATGATTAAAACAATAGGATGTGGTATTTGGGGTAACTTTGGTTTCTATTTCAAGTAGGTCGAGTGACAATGCAAAGACTGTTTCATTAGCTCGAACGGTTATGTTATGTAATTCAATTTAAATAGGATGGAACAGACGTCGGAGGAATAGCGTACTAGGCACCATTACATCATTTTGTATATCAGGGGCTATAATGTGTTGTAATGTAACATTCTGAATTAAGATGGCAAGGTATAATTTGATGAAAATTTGCTCACCATTTGTAACGTGTTGTCTTATCCTATAGAGGTTTCCTCGTCAGAGGTACCAGTCAGTAGTAAAATTTATGTGTAGAGGGTCAGCTTGTTATTTCTATAATTCTAGGTAAATTATAATAGAGGCTAAGTTGGTAGCAATGTTGTATTGTCTGTGATGTTAGAAATCATTGCTTCTTAGCCGCCAGTCTGCACAAATTAATCATATGTGATATTCCAATGATCCTCCACTTAACTTTTTTTCATCAAAGGTGTATCGAGAATTATACTATCCATAGTGACCTTCCTTTTTAAAAAATGATCGGAATTTGTGTGTGATTTTACTGCTATTTCTAGCAGGCCGAGTTTATGCCATGCAGAAGTAATTATTTATATAACTGATTGTCAAATGTCAGACACACAGAGATGATTCCACGATGTTCTTTCAATTCCTAGTCAAGGTCATTCTCGTTCAAGTGCACAATGGATAATATAGTTCTCGATACACTTTGTTTGAATAAAAGATAAGTTGAGGATCACTGGAATATCATATATGATTAATTTGTGCCGACTCACCTCTTTCATATTTGCCTAGCATTATAGAAATAGCAAGCTGATCCTATCCACCTAACACTTTATTGTTGACTGGTACCTCTATTGCTGACTGGTATCTTTATTGCTGACTGTTACTAATACCTTTTATTCTTAAGCAGTTTTATGTGGAATGGTACAGAATTCTATTTTGTTAATTTTAAATATTTCCTGTGTTCGCTAGTAATCAAAAGTAAGTTGAAGGAGCCGAGTATGTATAATTAATTTGATGACTGTTTGATAGCCATTATATTTGATGTATTCTACTAATTCCCTTAAGTTGGACATGAGCATCACGTAATCTTTTAATTCTTCTATGGGGATCACTCGGGTTTGCTAGAAACAACTACTAGATCTTACTCAAATTATAACTTGTTATCTTGAAAAAAGAAACGAAAAACAAAAAGGAGAATTCACTGAACATTGTTGTTCCCAATATACTGAAAGACCGAATAATCTAGAATGCTTTTCGCCAAATGTCTGCTTGATCATAATTGACCTGGAACTAAAGAACAACAGCAAGTTTTCCAAGGAGACTATTTTTTGTAACTAGAAACTGATATTAGTTTTGATAAGGAAAAAAAAAACTAACTTTTATTGTTTATTTTTGTGAGGATATGTATTTTGTGACATTGAAACATTTTCATTTAGCTTCACTAGGATAAAGAAGAAAGGAGAGCTGGTAGAATGGTCATCGCGTCGGACAAAATTCTTAGCAGCATTTCTTCCGGCACGTTACGTTCTATATCCAAATTCCGCTGAGGTTGACTTTGCCTTTTATCCTTTCGGGATCGATAAAATAAATACCAGTCAAGTACTGGTGTTGACTAACACTTGTCTCCTAAAAATTGCTGGCCTTGTGTCAAAATTTGAAATATTCATTAGGGTAAGCAAAGTGAAATTACTCTGACTTAAAATTGAAACTGCCATGCAAAATTGGCTTATTTAGTGATTATGTCTTTATAGTGTTTGTAACAAATAAGAAATCGATATTAATTAACAAGACAGGACACTGAATTGGCCAGCATTGTAAGAGCTTTCAACTAAATGTATGTATTTAGTGATAATCCGGAAGAATCGAAGCCAAGGGATGTAACAGCATCTAAATCTCAGCCCAACAGATTGACAAGGTCACAATTGATCGAATACACAAGAGAAACCTTGTTAATTCATGAAACACTTAAACATTAATAATTATTGATACTATCGATGAAAAACAAACAATGAGCTGTCTCATTAAAGCCAATATAATAACCATGCCGAGAGACATCGGCATTAGAAGCAAAGAGAAATACTGCATAAAAAAATTTGCGCACAAAAACAAAAAAAATCATTAGGTTTCTTATGCAATCCCAGCGACTTTATTTTGAAGACCACTCATTATTTCTGTTCGTGTCTTTCAGTTTCTTTTTCCTTTTGTTGGATGACAGGAAAAGGTGGAGCATCTGATAAAATACCTTACGGAGTTTTAGCCGTGTCTTGTTACATGCTGAGTTCAAATCCTACCGAAGTGAATTTACCTTTGATCGTTCTCGAGTTGGTACAATATATAATACAAGTCAATGATGACTTTGGAAGATTTATTCTGGAATACTAACGTCCCAAATTTGTAGCTTTGTTTTGTGTTTAATATCGCTGATTATTTGTATTCATTCATAGTCTAATTTATTTTAATAAGGTGGTAGAATTGTTAGAGAATTGGACACAATGCCTTGTGTTGTTTAATTACGTCCTTTTAAAATCTAAGTTTAAATTCAGATGAGATTGGCATTACCTTTCATCCTTCTGGGATCAATAAAACTATGTCTCAATCAACTACTAGTGTCGATTTAAATGACTACTTTTCGTCTGAATTTTGTGGGTCTGTACAATATAGATTTAATAATGTATGCCAAAGTGTTGGGGCAACACAATCAAATTTTAATTCCTATTCTTTGTACAACATTCATTTTCCATTCGTATTTGTTGTTAAATCAATTTTTGCATTGTACACACACACACACACACACTCTCTCTCTCTCTCTCTCACTTTCTCTCTCCCTCTCACATACACAATTAAACAGACACCCATTATGTGTATATATCAATTATGCCTAATCATTTGCTCAGGCAAACATTACAATTTTTAGTTTTTATGTAACCGCGAGCAGACGCATGAATATTGTTTTGATCATGTAGAATATCGAGAATTTGAAAGGGAGAAAGAGGGGGAGTGTGTGTGTGTGTGAGAGAGAGAGATAGAGAGAGAGAAATAGAAAAAGAGAGCGGGGCGGGCTGTACAAGTAGGATATTAATATTTGTGTATTATGAATATATAAGTATACAGAACGCACGGACGCAGACGCAGACACACCCACGTACGCATACACACGCGTGCGCGCACGCGCGCGCACACACACACACTCACACACACACACAGAGGCAAATCTGCGGTCAGTCAGAAAAGAATACGAATTTTATAAAAAACAAATTCAAACAAATTTGTTCCTTTACTCGCAATTTTATCAAAATTGTTTCCTGCACTGTCGATATTCTGTCTCTAACGATTTATTTCTCACTTGAGAATGAATTGTAAGGCATTGTAGTGCGTAGTTCGCGTGACAAATTTTCGTGGACCTCTTGGTTAATCAGAAAGCGGTAGCCTTTCAGAGTGCATTTTGTCTTTGGTACAAAAAGTTCCTAAGATCCAGTTCTGTATAGTTAGAGGTCAAGTAAAAACAGAATTCATTCGTCTCATGTTTAGCCGAACAGTCAATGATTAAATGTAATTCGTGAGCAGATGCATCATCGTGGGGCAACGACATGCTTTGTTTAATCATGCTTCAAATTTCTTTCTTTGCATTGTCTTTTTTAAACACTTCAGCATAAATAAAATACTTTTTATCACTTCAACTTACACATACATATTTATGCATATCTGTATAAAATTAATCACACACACACACACACACACACACACACACACACACACACACACACACACACACACACACACACACACACACACACACACACAGAGGGTGATTGAAAAGTAACTCCCTATTTTAGAATGCTTATAAATGATTTATTAATTGGAGCTTTTCTCAAATCTTTTGTGCTTGTCTTTCGAAGTATGAGAATTTAGTACTCTTGTCGTTCGTGAATGGCTGAGATAGATGGGTCGTTGTGGTTCACATGAGTGGCCAGCCAGGTGTCCCGACTTAACACCTTGTGACTTCTTTCTTTGGGGTTGTTTAAAAGAACAAGTCTATTGTACCAAGCCAAAGACTTTGGAAGAACTTGAAGAGCGAATACGAGGAGTTATTTTCTTTCATCCTTATAGAATTCCTGATGAAATCAGTTGACGCAATTCCTGGCCAACTCAAGTAGCTAGTAGCGACATCTGAAACCCGTATTGAATTTTAAATAAAACCTCATACTAAACGCTTTCCTGTTATACAAATTTATTTTTGTAAAAATTACAATTAATATTTAATACTGGTCAACAACTATTTGTCATCAAGCATATGTCAAAGTGTACTTAGTGTAGTTTTTAATACTGATTTCAGATATCCAATTAGTTTTTTGACATCACGTAGTTTTCAAAATGAGAAAGGTTTTTGGTTTTATTTCATGCATTATATAGAAATTCCAATTAATGACGTGTATGCATGTATTTCCTTTACATCATGGAAACATACCTTTAAAATAGACTACATTGTTCATTGCTGCATAGTTCAGAGGCAATATGCCATCATCTTTGATTAACCAATAAAGTTTTGTCTGATGAAATAGGTATTTCAACATCTCCAGTTGTCCAGTCATAATTGGTCTGATGAAATATTTCATCATCTCAGATTCAAGTATAACAGTTTGTATTTATTTCCTTACTTGTTTTACAGTTTTTGCAATGATAAGACAGAGTAGAAATCGTCTTGATGTGTTTTGTTGTCTGTGGACAATTTATTGCGAAAACTCAAAAATGCACAATAACACCAAGGATTGAGAAGATTTATAAACTATACTTTGATTGTCCTCTTGGAGATCAGGACAAGTTATGGGCACCACATTTTATCCGCTCAGTTTGCTCAAATGGCTTACGTGACTGGTTCAATAATAAAAAAGTCCATGCCTTTTGCCATTCCAATGATATGAAGGGAGCCGAAAGACCATTTTAATGACTGTTATTTTTGCAAAGTAAATGTCACAGGATTTTCTATGAAGAATAAACACAAAACTCTGCGATGAGACTTGTGTCTCACAATGGAAGTCTGCTAATTCCAGTTCCCCTAGATGATGATACTGAAATATCAGATGATGATGCTGATGAGGATTACATGGCTGACAACGATAGCTTTGAACATCAGAAATTTTCCCAAGCTGAACTGAATGACCTTGTCAGGGACCTGTCCCTCTCAAAAGATAAAGCAGAACTGTAAGCATCAAGACGGAAGGAAAAGTATCTGCTAGAGCACGGTGTTCGTATAACTTATTTTCGGCTGAGAATTGTGGTTCTACAAACATGTTTTCTTGCTGAAGGCTCGCTTTGCTTTTGCAGGAACATCGATGGGGTTTTCGAATCTTTATCAAAATATCATGATCCTGCAGAGTGTTGTTTGTTTACTGACTCTTCAAAACGAAGTTTAAAAGCTGTACTTCTCCATAACGGTAATTTGAAGCCCTCCATTCCTATTGCACGCCCCGTTCATCACCATGAATCATATTAGAATATGGAACTTTTACTTCATACCACTGGCTATGAAAGATACTCACAGAAAATATGAGATTTAAAAGTCATTGGAATGCTAATGGGAATGCTGCCAGGTTTCGTAAAATACTGTTGTTTCTTGTGTCCACGGGATAGTCGGGAACTGACAGATATTATGCGGAATCAAACTGGCAGACAAGAATATCATACCAGCCAAGGACAGTCTAGCGTCAAGAATACGCCTCTTGTAGATCCTATTGCCTCTTTCGTATATAGAGCTTGGACTGATGAGACTGCTTGTAAAGACACTGGGGAAGAGAAATACCAGAGGGCTTGAGTATATTGTAGAAAGTTTCCCCAAACCACACAGGCGAAGTTGAAAGAGGGTATCTTTGTCGGACCCCAAAGTAGAGAAGTACTCAAAGATGTAAACTTCAAGACAACACTGGGTGAATTGGAACTGCTTGCCTGGAATGCTTTGAATTGGATCTGTAAGAATTTCTAGGGCATCAAAAAGGCAATAGACTACAAGGATGGCATCAAGAATGTTCTGAAATGTTACTCAGCAATAGGTTGTCGCATGTCACTGAACGTTCACTTCTTGAACTCCCATCTGGATTTCTTCGCAGTCAACCTTGGAGCAGTGTCAGATGAACACGATGAGAGATTTCACAAGGATATTAGTGCTATGGAGAAACGGTACTAAGGCTTCTTGAATGACAGTATGCTGGCTGACTACTGCTGGGCACTTTACGGTGATCAACCAGATCAGGAACACCGCAGGAAATCCAAATCACAATGTTTCTGACACTGTTGTTCGAACTTTGTTTTGTCTGACCCATGTTTTGTGTATTCACTCTTTGTAGAATGAGTACTTTCTAAAAATAATATGTACCTCTTTATTACGTTAATGATTTCATATATACGAATATGTAAATATTTGCATGTATCTACTGAAAAACTGACACATGCTGCATACAAATGGAGTAAAAGTTTGAAATCAGCATGACAAATTAGTTTAAAAAGTTGATTTGCATTCATAATGAGCATAATATATTTAATTTTGTTGACTAGTGTAATTTATAAGTATTTGAAGATAGGGAGTTACTTTTCAATCACCCTGTATATAAATACATGCATTAATAAGCTCATATAATATATAAATTATATATGTATATATATATATATATAT
>NC_068988.1:47670060-47675250 GCF_001194135.2 Octopus bimaculoides | reverse complement strand
ATATATATATATATATATATATATATATATATACACAAATAAACACTGTACATGTATTTATGTGTTACTATTAGTTCCATGTGCTGAGAGCAAGCCAGACACTGTTTTTAAAACCTCTGGTTTCCTAGTACTATCACGCCAGACGTTAAAAACACTGATTGACATGCTCGCGGCACATGAATCTAATAGCAGCATATAAATACAAATAGTGTGTTTATTAAATAATATTTATCTCTCGCCAGTTGGAGTACTGTTTATTACTTTTCTTTTATCTTACTATCACAGAACAATACATTATGTGTGTGCGTGTGTGTACATCACGCGCTACATACATAAAGCACACGTAAGAAAGTGATGTGTTTCACTTTCTTTTGTTCTGTTAAAATACATTTCCGTTTAAATTTGTTTACCAATACATGGAAGAGAAATTAATGAGCGTGTTAACATTTATAATTCCCGTCCACTTTGCATGTGAAAATTTCTTGTTTTGTTGTAGCATATACAACGAACTATTTACAAATTCTTCTTTGGAATGTTTAATTAAAACCCAATAAACAACACATGTATTTCCTTTTATATTTACTGTAAACACGTATGTATAAGTATATATGATGTATGTCACTTCTTTACTAAAGGAGTCCACCTCTTCAATTACTAAATGCCTTCATGAGATCTCATATAACTAACAAGGCCGGTTTTCGACAAACAGACTCTGTTGCAGCTGTTAAAAACATTTTCATGTAGAAATGTGTTTGCGGTTCAAGTTAAGTCCTCTTTACGAAGTGCTCATTTCAAGATCGATTGTTCAATTCATCGTATTTTAAAATGCTTTAAAACCGTTGTAGATCACTACTTTCTGAACCACTCAATCTTCTATCAACTGTTCCCGATCGTCAACATTCACGCTGTGTGTGTGTGTGTGTGTGTGTGTGTGTGTGTGTGTGTGTGCGTGCGTGCGTATGTGTGTGCGTATGTGTGTGCGTGCTGTGTGTGCTTGTGTGTGCACGTGTGTGTACATAGCATATGTATATACATGTACTCACATAGATATAAATACACACTGATACAGATACACACACACACACACCATTAATATAAGTTTTAAATGTATATGACTGAACGAGATATCATACACACACACACACACAACCAGTAATATAAGTTTTAAATGTATATGACTGAACGAGATATCATATACATGTACAAACGACCTCACACCCACAAACGCACGTGCACAAAAATATTCTGAGTTCCTTAGTTGTGCGTGGATTATCATTTACAGAATTAAAATGCCGTCATCTCGATAAAGACCACCTTTGATTCTCAGTATATTAGGTTAACATCTTTTTGCCCTATGTAGATGTTAATGGCGTCATTGGTGTCCGTGAAATGCCGGGTACACCTAATCACACCGAAAGTGTCTTTGGATTTCTTATTGATCCATAAGTTATGGTTTTATTTGACAAACGTCTTTCGAGCATACAAAATGACGTTCGCTTCTTTCTCGTAATGTTCGTGATGGATTTACTGTAATTTATGGTTTTCATTAAAATGGCTAAAGTAACCGATGAGTATTTGCAACTAATGTCAAACTGGTAAAATTTGCATCTGTTTTTATCGGTAATTGCCTTAAGCCCTCAAACTTTTAAAGAATTTAGGTTTCTGGATAACCATTAATGCTCATCTCACAAAAGTCGATTGTCTGGAAGTTACCCTGCGTTTATTACCTCTAACTACCTTTATTACCGGTAACATAAATGTAATGAAATACTAAGTTATAGCCATACTCATAATAAGCACTCTGACATATCATTAAACACCTTATCTCAGATACCTCGTATAGAGTATTGTGATAAATGTTGCTGTACGCTGAGTTGTTGCAATGAGACGGTAGTCAAATGATCCAACAGATGCAATGGATATATAGTTTTCTACAGTCTTGAAGGTGAAAAAGAGATCCATGCTGATCGGGCTGTCTGAACGACAATTTGGGATGTGTGTAGGTAATGAGTTGAATTGAAGAACAATGGTAAACATTGCAAAATATCGGCTTCTATAACGATGGCAACGGTATGAGATGAGTGATACTGTTACGAAGAGTTGTGGATGTTAAAGACATCGACAACGATGACTTCAAAGAGAAATGTATTTAGAATTTAGATGAGTCGAGGACATTTACCTCCATAGAAAATACACACTCTCCCCAAGGAAAATTACCCCTGAGGATAACAAATGATGATTTAAAACTTCTTAATATATTGGAGAGGGGGTAATTAATCAAGGGTGGTAATTGTCCTAAGGGTAGTTGTCGTCGGGGGAAATTGTTTTGTGGGGAGTAATTGTCCTGATACAATTTAGACATATGTCCTCGATGTAAGAGGAAATATGGCTGAAGCGTTGCTGGTCATTCGAGTAGTTAGGAGAGCGTTACAAGGCTTAGATGTATTCGACGTATTAAGAGAAGACGTCGCTCCGGAGTAGATGTAAGACATTCGTGTTGAGACAGCTGACTAAAAATATTGTGTATAAATGTTGAGATATTTCGAAAGACACCTGAGAGGTTGACATCGTTTTTGACTTGAAACATATAATTTATTAAGTTTTTTTTCTTTACTTAAATGGAACTAACTCATTATGACTTTATATATATTCTTCTATTCTTTTACTTGCTTCAGTCATTTGACTGCGGCCATGCTGGAGCACTGCCTTTAGTCGAAGAAATTGACCTCAGGACTTATTCTTTTTAAACCTAGTACTTATTCTATCGGTGTCTTTTGCTGAACCGAAGGCAGTGAGACAAACACAGGCACACAAATACATACAGCCGTGACGCGCTTCTTTCAGTTTCCGTCACATGTCCACTCACAAGGCTTTGGTCGGCCCGAGGCTATAGCAGAATACACTTGCCCAAGGTGCCACGCAGTGGGACTGAAACCGGAACCATGTGGCTGGGAAGCAAACTACACAGCTACTCCAGCGCCTTATATATAGATAGATAAATAGATAGATAGATAGATAGATAGATAGATAGATAGATAGATAGATAGATAGATAGAATAGTGGTACACCAATATTTACTGGAATAGCAATGGATAATATTCGACGCTATAGGAAAGCTTCACTGAATGTACATATATATACTGGCAAAGATGTTTGCGGGTGGCGAGCATAAAAAATTTCATCCTACCTGTAGGAAGAATGAAGATAATCTAGGACCTAGACTTCGAACTTTCCAAATTACATTTGTTAACGTAAATTTGATTAGCTCTCTTCGGTTAGATTTCGAATGTTGCAGCATCAATACCAGTATAAGTGTGTGTGTGCGCGTGTGTGTGTGTGTGTGTGTGTAAAATGAAATAGTCAAGTACTGTGTCGAATAGATCTGTGTAAGTGCCAAGGATTTACCGGTACTTATAAGATTTAGTCAACTATAATCCTTTTCTATATAAACATTTATATGCACCTGTACTTTATACCAGCGTATGAATGGATTTATACCACAGACATTGCCATCGTTATTACTATAATGCTGGGTGGCAGGTTAACAGAATTGGTTGAGAGAAAGACTAAATGTATGAATATTTAGTTGCATTAGCATACAACCATTAACACTTCTAATAAACTCTGCTATTTATCTTTCTACGGTCAATAAAATAAATATCATGCAAGTACAAAGATTAAAATTATTAATTGCTCTCTCTCCACCATAATATAAGATAGGCTTCGAATTTTGTCAAAAGGTCAGTAGTTTTATGGGGAAGACGTTAGTCGACTTCATCGACCTCGATGCTCAACTGGTACTCTTTTTATCGAGCACAAAGGGTTGAAGGGCAATGTTAGCCTTAGGGGAATTTGAATTCAGAATACAAGGAACCAAAAGTGCCGCTAAGGGGTTTGTATAACGCGTTAATGATTCTTATTTCTTTATTGCCCACTAGGGGCTAAACACAGAGGGGACAAACAAGGACAGACAAAGGGATTTATCGACCCCGAAAAGAGGAAAGGCAAAGTCGACCTCGGCGGAATTTTAACTCAGAACGTAACGGCAGATAAAATACCGCTAAGCATTTCGCCTGACGTGCTAACGTTTCTGCCAGCTCGCCGCCTCATTAACGCGTTAATGATTCTGCCAGCTCACCCCTATAATATAAGTAAGTATTAAAATTGCTATACTATAAAGAGAAGCTACTGAGCTAAATAAAGTGTATCAAGTATTTATCCTTTACGTCTATCCCTCGGAGTATCAGACGATTTTCATGTACGGTGGTTTATTTTATTTTCAATAGATCTTGCCCAGTAGTCCCAAGTCATATTCGCCCTCAAGGACAGCTTTCTTTCAATGAAGTTTCCTAATGAATCACAAGCTAAAAAGTTAGTCCACTCAACAATCTTTTTTTCAGCTCATAATTTCACAGTAATTTATTTGTGAAATGCCAAGGGGCTATGATTTCAGGTTAGGAGTTACTTCATTAATTTAAAAGTTTACAACGTTATATCTCAATGTGGTAAAACATTATGTCTATACCTGCTCACAATTTACGTAGGCGTCACAGCCTCAAACGTGTTCTAAAACATGGTAAGCAAAAGTAAGCTTGCCTCACCATACACAATATAAATGTTTGTGAATGGGTGTATCAGTGGGTGGCAGCACTAAGCAGTGGTGTGTATAAATACAAATATGCACCAACATATTTAAACTGGTAGTAACCTTGTATTTATACACATCACTGTTTAGCGCTGGTACCCCGTAATTTATTTATGGTGAGCCGTTGATTAACGCTAGCAGTTATTATACGATGACTGGAATATTATGAGAGAGACAATCTCTCCTACGAGCTCGCTGCGCATAACAGTCTGGTTACTGTGACTGAAGAGGAGATAACCGCTCCAAAATGTTTGCGCCTCACAGTCCGGGTAGGTGGCGCTGGAAGCTGATTTTAGGTGTATTTACACCATCTGTCTACAGTGAGAAAATTTTCTCCATGACAAAACAAAATGAATGGCTTTCTTTTGGGTTCGAATATGTCCCAGGAATATTTGGACCGGTAATAGCTTTGAGTGTGGTAGGATATTCAACTAATTGAAATATTCGTTTGATATATTTAGCTACCGTACTTACTTAAACTAAATCTCGAAAAATACGAAAAGGAAACTTCACAGTAAATGTTACTCCCAGAAATTATATCAGTT
>NC_068988.1:47661839-47670016 GCF_001194135.2 Octopus bimaculoides | reverse complement strand
ACATACATATATACATATACATATATTTATCATAATTGTTTTCTTGTAAACTTTTCTTATTTTCTTGTACAAATGAAATAAAATAGAAAATAGCTAAAGTTTTGAAGATATCACTTTCCATTTATACTGTCAATATTCTGGATAATGTATTTATATATCTAATTTTCAAACAAATAAATAAATAGATCACAAAAATATAAGTAATTTAAAAAGTTAAAATCGATTAAATATTATTGCACGAATCAAAATAATTACGTCTAATGTACTGACACTTTGTAACAAGTTCGTGGATATATTTTTCTCTGGAAGTACAGAGATTTGTAAACAACACTAATCTTACAAATAGCCATTTATATCCTTTGTCAAAATCTCAACTGAATCTTCAACATGTTGATCATATTTCAGACATCAAAGAAAGAGCATTATATACTCATACACATAAATATTTATGTACATATACTTGCCGGCATGCATGCAGGCCTACCTACATACCTACCTACCTACCTACCTACCTACCTACCTACATACATACATACATACATACATACATACATACATACATACATACATAATACATTGATGCATGCATGCATAGATGCATTCATATATATTAACTTGAAGGAGAAATACTCATTTTAACAACAGAAGGTTATGTATGGAAACATGCATGCAAGTTAGAAAATTCTTGCAATAACGACACGAATCTTTTCCTTTGTTGGAACCGATCATATCTCACTTAGAAAGCTCCGTCTTTCTTGTCTAAACTAAGAAGACAACTACTAATTATCTGACCAAAAAGAGAGATTAGCATGCCTCTAGACCCCTGTTTCATGATCGAAAATGTCGAGATAGCCATAATAATGCGGAAGATATCACCCACAACAACAGATATTCAAAAATATTTGCAAGATATAATCTTTACTCAAGACACAACATAGCGGCGGGAAAGATTGTCGTGACGGCCATAGCGAAGGCACACAAGAACCAAAGTATATCCACATCTTTAAAAGGTAATACTGGCGGAATATTAAAGTAAACAACAACGTATTGTAAGAACAGTAGGTCAGATAATGTTGTAGGAAATGGGAAGTAAAGTCCAAGGAACCGCTGTAGACATCTGCTTTTTGGTAGCTATGAAATATTAATAAAAAAAAATTACAGCTCTTATATCAAGGTGGTATGTATTTTCTGTTTCTATTATAATATAGGCGCTGGGTTAAATAACAATTGATCTGCATAAACATACTGGGTATCTTCAAAAGTGAACAAAGAAACTGATTCGATTATCTAAATACATCAGTTAGAGGTACATGAAAATTTGTAAAACTTCTCTTTGAGGTTCCAGCGATGTAAATACGCACGAACCACATACACATAGAGAATTGATACACATAAAGAGTAACGAAGCATATGCGTAACCCTCTGCACGAGTGCCAGTTTATTGACATACACACAAGCATGCATGATTGCTCACTCCAAACAATACAGATAACTACAGAGCCCAAGAAGTTTTTTGACTTAAAGGATAGAGTTTTGCCAATCACACACACGCATACAAACGCGCGCAAACATATACACACACATATAAACATAGGTGTTTTGTTTAATTATAGCGATACTAATAACCCAGTGTTAGAACTCAATATTCATAAGCAATCTGTCTCGACTGTTGTAGTGTGTTGGGGGTGGGGGTGAGGATTATAATATTGTTCGAAATGAAAACTACTTTCTGCACATTACATGTGGTAATATCAGTTTAATTATAAGGATAGAAAGACTATGTGTTTGAAATAAAGTGAATTTGAAAAATACGAAATAAATTTTTTTCGTTTAAGAAGATATATGTGGGTGAAATAATTTTGAGCTTAGTTAAATTTAACGTAAGAAATGTCAAAAAAGATAGTGAAGGTTGTAATAAAGAAATGATTATGGCTGTATAGAAGGAAGCATTGCGAACGGAAAACATCAGGAAATTCATTGATGAAGAAAATATTGATGGGAAGTGTAGAATGTGCGGTGAAAGAGAAGAAACAATTGTACACATAGTTTCAAAATGTCTAAAAGGAGCACAGAAAGGGTATATGTATTGGAGACATGATAGGGTGGCGAATGTTGTGCACTGGGAAATCTGTAAGAAGTACAACTTCGCTTCTTCCGAAAAGTGGGATGACCAGAAGCTAGAAATGGTACTGGAGAATGAAAAGACGTACAGAGATCCTATGTGACTGTAAACTGTAGAAAAATAAAGTCATGGAACACTTTCATTCTGACATCGTTATCATGCACAAAACATCTCGTGAATGTATAATGGTGGCTATAGCATGACTCTTTGATACCAGTGTGTAAGAGGAAGTACAGGAAAAGATTGATAAGAATAATTATTTCAGATACAAGATTGGGCGGCTGTGGGAATGTAAGAGTGTAAAAGATGTGCTGTTTGTTATCGGTGCATTCGGTATCGTAGGCAGAAATTTTGAAAATTCCGAGCAATATCTTACTTGTAACATAAACTTCTCTGTTTTGCAAAATATCTTTTATTAGGGATAAGAAGCTTAAGAAAGGAGCTGGATACCAAAGTGCGTGGGATGTGACTTCTTATTCAGCAGAATGAACTGGCATAGCACCTAAAGCCAAAGACAAACAAAGACAACAACAACAACAACGACAATAGTAGTGGTATCAAATTTTGGCATGAGTTCAGTAATTGGGAATTAGCCAATTGCATCAGCGCTTGACTGATGCTTATTTCAGCGAACTTGAAAGGTCTGAAACAAAGTAAACCTCATTGGAGTTTGAACTCAAAACCTAGATAGCTGGAAGAAATGTTGGTAAATATTCTCTCTGACTTGCTAAAAATTATACCGACCCAATGCCTTAGTAGTAGAAGCCATATACAATAAATTTGTTTTTTAAGTATCTAACTTTGTTGTTGAAAACTTTCAAAATTCGCCCAAAAGGAACAAATATTTTACAAAGCCGACTAACCTTGGAGGATACTTCATAGATTAGTATCAAAATGATAGAATCAAAATAAAAAATGACTTCGTTCAAAAGAAAAGAACTTACGCGCTCCAAATCAACATCTTCCCCTCGTACATACAAGAAGAATACCATCAAGAGCTACAACAAATAATAATATTAATAATGAAACATAAGAACAAAAGGAAAAGAAATGTGATGATGACGCATAAAATTGATAATAACTACTAAAAATTGAAATTAAAAAAACACACGTAATTAGAAACAAATAGTACTGGCTGTGTACTAGGAAGCTTGCTTCCAGCCACATGGTTCCAGGTTCAGTCCCACTGCGTGGCACCTTGGGAATACGTCTTTTACTATAGTTTCGGGCCAACCAAAGCCTTGTGAGTGGATTTGGTAGACGGAAACAGAAAGAAGCCCATCGTATATACATATTTATAGATATATGTGTATGTGTTTGTCACCCCACCACTTCACAACAGGTGTTGGTGTGTTTACATCGCCATAATTTATCAATTCAGCAAAAGAGACCGGTTGAATAAACACCAGGCTTTAAAATAAAAAAAAAGTACTGGGGTCGATTCATCTGACTAAAAATTCTTCAAGGTACTATCCCAGCTTGGCCGCAGTCTCTGAACTGAAACAGGTAAAAGATAATATATATATATAAGTGAAGAGAGGAAGAAAACCTAATAACCAAAAAAATCTAGGATAAAAAGAGTAGTGCGTGTGTTCGTGGTTTCGAAATATGATAACTTACAGATAAATTGAGAAAACCTTTGTGTGTAAAATTGACACGGAATAAAAATACAGGGGATAGATAGTAAATGAGTAAAATTCTAGGTATGACAGAAGCATTGGTAGTGCAAATATGGGAACATACGAGATGGTGCTGATAAGTTCTTGGGTATCGCAGGCATGGTGGAAACCCAACCTTCTGAGTTCTTTTACAGAGCTTAGAAAACCCGAAGAACTGTTGCAATAAGTGTATGAATCTGAATGGGGAATGTTCTATAAAATTGTCATTAACTGATCCTCCTGTATTTTTTTTTATCCAAAGCCAAGAACTTTACAGTACCCACTCGTATATTTGTAATTTAAAGGTGCTTAAATTATGATTTCAGTATGGTAGAGATGTTCTTGTTATGGTGTTGTGTATACCTATAAGATAATGAAGGGTGAGAACTTACCCTATATTTTCCGAAGGTGGCGAGATAAACGTTTGTCAACGACCGTTTGGCAGAAGATAAACAACGTCGGTATGAATAACCAAATATATATACAAGAAGTTAGCATAGTACGAGACAGGTAACCTCGTTCACTTCCTGTTAACGAGCAAGGCAGGTAATCTCGTACTTCCTGTTAAAAAGGGGAGTGGGGGAAGACAGCTGGAGCTTGGCACGGATAGAACCAGAACGAGTCGGACCATTCACCACCTACCTTCAAACCATTGAGACTGGACATAATCTCCATATATGAACATTTACTTCCCTGTTTGAACACTTTGTTGTTGCGATCAGAAGTTTACCCCTTTTTCTTACATTATTAATTTGTCTGATCGTAACAATGGGTACTTCCAAACTTGAATGTTCAAAATTTCTGAAGATCATGTATATGAAAATAAATTTTCATTGTTTATTTAGCAGAGTGACTTTTAAGATACAGAACTTCGAATGCTTCTGACTGGTTGTTACTAAATTTTGTCAGTTCTCAGTAGAAGAATCAGCTCTGGTAATAGCAATCGTAATAATTTTCCAATATAAATTATAGGGAGTATTCCTGTGCTTTAAATTCCAGACTTATGTAAAGTGTGATGTCGTCTTACGACTTGATTCATGCCTGAATGTAATTGTGTGACAGTTCTATCGAATTTTGACGTTGTTTGCTGTCTGATGGATGGACATTTTTGTCGAATTGGCAGTTTGGATTTTGCATTGGTAGACTACATTCTTTGATATACATTCGGAGTTTAAGGCTCAACAAGAAGTGGTGGTAGAGTTACATCTATCGCCATAGTTGTGGTTATAGATGGTTTTGTTAAGCATGACACCTTTAGAAGATCTGATAGAGTGTTCTAGTCTATTGGGTAATTGAGGATGGGAATATATATGTATTTTATAAGGCATTTTTTATTGTACCTTTAGTGAGAGAAAATCTTTAGCAAAAAGAAACATGATTTGACAATAAATATAGTAACATATCGTGTGATGATAGGATTGAATCCCTTCCTGTTTTATTTCTGTTTGGCTGGCACATCTAATGCTTAATACCAATTGATGTTCACTTGCATACACTCATCCAGACGTCAGACACACATCCATAAGATATATATATATATATATATATATGTACGTGTGTGTGTGTGTGTGTGTGTGTGTGTGTGTGTGTGTGTAGACATACATATATATAAGTATGTATACGAAGGGTGCTGAAAAGTTTCTGACACGAAAGTCATGGTTTGAATCCTAGCCTTCTGAGTTCTTTTACAGGGCTTAGAAAAACTGAAGGACCACTCCTATAAGTTTTTGAATCTGAAAAGGGACTATGTTGAATAAAATAGTAATCAAATGATACTGTATTTTCTGTTATTCGAAGCCAGGAACTTTCAGAACCTTCTCGTGTATGTGTGTACGTATGTATGTATGTATTACATATATTTTTAATAATCATATGAATAGTTATAAACATTTCTTCCTACACTTGATAAATTGCACTTGCAAAACAATACATCAACAACTAGATTTGAACAAAAACCAAACGAAGAGAAATAATTCGTTTTAAGATAGATGGCGATGTCCTCAATAAAAATTGTAAGTAACTGTGAATGAAATAGTAAGATTTGCCTTTTGTTTCTTAATTTTTCGTAATTATATATACTGATCAAAATATTTCGTGCCCTTGGTTTTAGTTTCAGAATTTATGAAAACTGAACGAAATAGGTTTGAATAGGCTTTACTTTGATGACAAAAGTTTAGTATGACTGAAACATGTCTGTTACTGTCATGAACATTCTAGCTGTGTGTGTGTGTGTGAAATAACTCTTAATTCTTTGAAAATATCTCCCTTCTCTTTTGATAGTTGCTAAGAAATACCGCTAGGTTTTCAGTTTCTTTTCCCACTAAAACTGCATTTAAAATGTTGTGGCATATTTTATTGAGTATGACACAATTAACCTGTAACATATATGTATGTATGTATGTCATTATTCAGTTTTATTTCAAGATTTCTTGCCCCCCAAAAAGCCGATTTCTAATCTAGATCCAAAGTTTCTTCATTGGAATTTCATCAACAACAGGGTACTTTTGTTTGTATGTTTGTATGTATGTAAGTATATGCGCAAATCTGTATGTTATTTTTATGTATGTATTCTCGTGCATATAGTTACATATCTAGACATGCTCATATATATTTAAATGATAAACTTCTGGAAAGTTTTACAGATTTTTTCTTGTTCCAGTGATGGCTTAGATATGCAGTCTTCGCATTAGCTTTCTCCTTTCTGGTTTTGAGAAGCCCAATTTCTCAAGATTGGTATTTAGGTAATGTTTTAAATATTCCAGTGCGCCAAAAATTATAGGTATAAACCTGAACTTGTAGTCTGGATAGAGTAACTGCAGATTTCTCAATAGTTTAGCGAAGATATTCTCATTTTCACTGATCTGTATGTATGTTTGTATGTATGTATGTATGTATGTCAGAAACAAAGAATGAAGCAAAACATGTGGTATCCCTTTAGAGCATATAATTTTTAATTGAAACATAATTGCAGACTTGTTAGAGTAAATAAGGGATTAAGAAAAATGTTTGTTTTAATCGCTGTTCAAGTCGGAGTTTTAGTGGTAAATCAACACGAGGATTTATTGTACATACCTATTACATTACGTCATCAGATGGAATTATATAGATATATTTTTAACGTACGATGATGTAATATGATAACAGCTCTCTATGCCGAAATTTTGAAGTTACTGTCAATAACTTTATTATATCATTGTTAAAGAATAATAGATACTATGTACCCTCCTAAAAGTATTGTGTAATCCTTCAGTTTATTGTAATTTTGTTTTCATTATAACATAATATAAAAACAATCATCAATATAGATATATGTAAATTTAAGATAGCGAGCTAAAGCAATCATCAATATAGATATATATAAATTTAAGGTGGCGAGCTGGCAGAATCGCTACCACGACGGCATTTAATTTGTCTTTACGGACTGAGTTCAAATTCCGCCAAGGTCAGCTTTGCATATCATCCTTTCGGAGTCGATAAATAAGTACCTGTCGATGTAACCGATTTATGCCCTCCCCGAAAGTACTGTTCTTTTACCAACATTTGTGACCAATCTATACCCAGAAACCATTGGTCTGCTGATATTTCCAACGGCTAGAAGGGAGTGGTAGGCTCCGTTATTTACATTATAATCTCGGACAGAGACCATGTGTCGATAAACCATCTGGAAAAGATGTTTTCCATGGGTTAAAAAGTAGTAGCATAATACTGTGCAGGACTGCTACGTTATGTTGGGAAATAAACACACACACACACACACACACACACACACACACACACACACACATATCGTTGTTATGTTAAACTGTCGTATGTCCAAATTTGGCCAAAGCGTTTCTTTTCAATATTTAATTTTGTTTGCAATAGCTGGATATCTTGGTTAAACTATTTTATTTCCAGATGCTTCAGATGCCAAGTTTAGTAAGTCCCACTTACAACAGTTTTGCGAAAAATATTTCTGATTGAAAATATCATATATGCATGGAGTTACGATTTTATATACAGAATAAAGTATGATTGTTAAGCTGAAACCGTTGCTAATGTAAACAGAAATGGAATAGTGAAAATATTTTTTCGTTTTCTGAGAAAGCATCGTTTCGGACATACGACTCTTTTGCATAATAACAACGATGCACACACACACGCGCGCGCGTGCACACACACACACACACACACACACATATATGTATATACATATATATTTATATATATATATACTTGCATAAATGTATATACATGTATGCATATCTATCTATACATGTGTTTATATATATATATATATATATATGTGTGTGTGTGTGTGTATGTATATATATATATATATATATATTGTTGTACTTGGGGATGGTCATGTTGCCAGTTTAGCCAATAAAAACACACGCACTGTATATTTGGTGTTA
>NC_068988.1:47658830-47661350 GCF_001194135.2 Octopus bimaculoides | reverse complement strand
ATATATATATATACATATATATATATATATATATATGTATGTATGTATATATATGCATATATATATGTATATATGCATATATATGTATGAATATATGTATATAGTATGTATGTATGTATGTATAAGACCGGGAGACTGTTGGTTTTGATTTTAGCTTTCTGTTTGTTATCACAACTGAAGATAGTCAATTTAACATTTCCTTTGCTGCATTATTTCTTTGGTATGTCCCAATTTCCCATATAAATACTTGTAAATTCCTTAGAGTTCATACACGGTGTTTATGTGAGATTGGCTCTGCCTGTATATCATTTGTTATGCTGGCGTATTCTAGTTAATACTGCTTATTTAAAAATTGTCTGCAGCCGGTCATTTTAAAGTTAGATGGTGAAAACGTTTATTCTTAATCCTACTTCACATTCCTGAATTGCTGAGTTATCAATCACTGTTGATTCGTATTTTTTTCCTTCTTATTTTCACAGAAGAAATAATGATATTTGTCTTTAAAAGACATTTTCAACTACATCAATTCCTCTTCTCTCAGTAACAATTGAATGGAATTGAAAATCTTTCACTATTGCATATAATGAATGCCTAGTTTCACCGACTGTTTTCAGTTTCCCCATTGAAATGAACAACTTCTTTTGGTACTGCCGCAGCAGTTATCTTCAATATTTTCACGGTTGATGGTATTGATGGGTTTTTGTAGGAGATGTCTACGGATATATTGTTGATGTTCTTCTTCTTGATGCTGCAATTGTTGAAGTCATTATTGTTTGTTGTCATTGTCGTTATTATTGTTTCTATTGTGCTTGTTGCAGCTTTTGTTGTTGCTGTTGTTGTTATTGTTGTTGTTAGGCAACTATATGATAAATTAACAATAATCCATCGGATTTTCAGAAACAATGCGGTTTTTATTCATCGGCTTTTCATTCCACTCAAATATTCTATCGATAGCAAAATACACACAAACACACATGTTCACACACAAACACACACACACGCTCATACATACACACGCACACGTATACACATGCACACACATACACACATGTACAAAGCAGGAAAAGCTTCCGAGTAGAATAATATTGCAGACAAAGATGGAATTTATCTTTCGTAAACCTCTCCTTTTCATTAGTTTTTCAATATTTCCAAGTTTATTCAGCTACCGATAAGGGAAAGCTTTGCAAACAATGATTGCTAAATCTCAGTTTTACAAATTTATAGAATCAGAAATTGTTTTATTCAGAAGCTGCCAAATTTTTAAATATTACCATCACTCACTATGTCTCAATAGAGACATTTAAGATAATAGAAAAATGTTCTTTAAGTCTGGCTAAGTGGTTGTAAGGTTTTCATGAACAGCGAAACAGCAGTTTCACATTTCAACTTCATTTGTTTCATTGAAAAGTATCTATTCACCACTAGCGAGACATATTTAGCATTGACAGAAATGACTCTACCGCTGTTATTACAATTATTTAACCACAGGTGAGCTCTGAATAAGCAATTCTATAATCAGAGACATTCCAACTGTGACCATCCTGCTACTATTACAGACAAGATAGGTAGAAGTATATTTGTTATCGTTTGTGTCTCTCTCAGAAAAGTTTTCAAGGGGATTTTATTACTATTTCTAGCCGATAAAACTAATGCGTAAAGGCTCCCGACGTGTTTGCTAACGCTCTGTTTGATTTTAGTGGCTTACACAGAGTAGGGCCATCAGTTATAACTTTTACCAAGCACGAGTGCGTGATTTAAAAGTTCGCTTTGCAGCAATATGATTTCGGCTTTACATTCCCTGCATGGCACCTAGGGTGTCATCTACTATAGCCACTGGTAGATCAGTACCTTATGATGTAATGTTTTTGTAGATGGAAACTATGAAGAAGACCATCCTAAACATATGTGTGATTATGTATGAATCTCTCTCTCTCTCTCTCTCTCTCTCTCTCTCTCTCTCTCTATATATATATATATATATATATATATATATATATCTTCTTTTAGACATTTTTTTTCAGTCATTTGACTGTGTTCGTGCTGTGTGTTAGTATTAGATAGCTGGATTTATGATTTCACTAGGTTAATTCTATTCAGAAAAACTTAAATTAGGGGTATTTCTTAAACCTTTAGCTTCACATTTCAGCAGCTTAACTGAATTTTATCCCACGTAACAAGAACTGAGAGGGATATCGTCGAACAGAGAAACACAGAAAATTTCTGTCTCGATATTGGCTAAAACATACACAATTTTTTCGATTTTTAAACCTCTGTAACATTTTTCTCTATTTGTTTTCTCCACAACATCAAACCTTCAAAGCAATGAGACTGGAAGGCTACATTATTATAGCCGATTTTCAGATGTTTTAAAAGATGCATATTTTGCGAATGAAAAATGTAGATCCCGTAAAGACACCAACATTGGTTGTCATGCGATGGTGGGGGGACAAACACAGTCACACACACATATAATACATACATGCATACACACACACACACACACACACACACACACACACA
>NC_068988.1:47653377-47658346 GCF_001194135.2 Octopus bimaculoides | reverse complement strand
ATATATATATATATATATATATATATATATATAGATAGATAGATAGATAGATAGATAGATACATTCTTGCTTGACAACGGTATTTGTTTTGTTTGTCTCCGTAAATTAGCAGTTCAGTTAAAGCGATCGGTAAGAGAAGTATCTGGTTTGACCACGAAAATAAACTCTTTAAGGTGTTGTTCTGGTATGGCAGAGTCTAATGACTGAAACAAATAAACGAGAAAAGATTAAGTCTTCAGCATTGCTGTGAGGAAGGTATACAGAATCCGATACTATGTCTACATGCTTGTAAGACAGGAGTCTAGTAAAGACCCCTACAAATCAGGTGCTTGTGCTATTCTATCTTGTCATTACGTGTTTTATGTCATCGTTATATTTGTATGTTTGTTATCCCTTATTTTGAAACCAATTAGTAAAATAAATGTGAAGTTCCTTCCCGCGTCATACAGACTCATAATGGTTGGTTTCCCTGTTGTCATGGTGTATAGATTCCCCTCCTGGACGGGACGCCGATCCGTCACACGTTTATTCCTTTTTGCCAGCTGAGTGAACTGGAGCAACATGAAATGAAGTGTTTTCCTCAAGTACACAACACGTTGCCTGGTCTAGGAATCAAAACCATAATCTTACACTCACATGTCCAACACCCTAACCGTTTAATCACGTGTCTTCACGATTCTAATTAAAGATAGAATGTATTTTAGAAAAATTGACAATAAAATGCAATGGACACAAGCAAATTTTGTGATATTTCTCTTTTACTCTTTTTCAATGTTTGGACTGCAGTTATGCTGGTGCACACTCTTGAAATGTTTAGTGGATCAAATCAATTCCAGTACATATTCTTTCTTTAAGTCCGATATTTACTCTCTCAATATCTTTCTGACGAACCGACATGTTACGAGGATGTAAAGAAATCAACAGAGCGTTGTTAAGTGGTGAGTGACAGACACAGGCATAAACACAGATACGCGATTGCTCACATACAAACATACTCCTTCCATGTTTTCTTTTTCGATCACTTTAGCATTTCTGCGGCGTAATTAAATGAATGCTGAGTCCAGCTTCCCTGTTGGGCATAACACAAGCTATGAGAGTATTAATTTACGTTTAGTATCACTTGAGTATTAATTTACCTTTAAGGTTCATAGAATAACAAGGAAATTCATTTCTTCTGTAATACAATCAACCGATAGCTTAAAGTAAATACTTAACAAAGGAGGCGAGGATATATTGTGGTCAGTAAGCTCTTCTGAAATGCAAACTATCCCGTCACTCAAGTTACTTATATATGTATTTTTCTATACTTTTACAAAATTAAAAATATCCAGAATAAACCTGATTTATGATGAACCCACATAAATACACTCACAGACATACAATCATATACATACACTCACATCTACAAGACATTGACACACACAAACACGTACACGCGTGCGCAAATAATGTTGGAAAACAAGCGAGAGAAAGTTTTTGAAATATGAAAAACAAATAGATTATTTTAAAAAATATGATAATTTAAAATTAAAAAGGAAAAGAAGAGAAATTTGTTGTCTCCAATGATTACGTTTAGTTGAAGAATTAACAGACATCGTGGGTGAAGAAAACGGAATTATACAAATAAAAACACCTAAGGATAAAATATAAAATTTACCAGAAAATAACTAAATTAAAATCAGACAATAACAAAGAAGCCAAAAAGTATTTTGAAAATTGCAGGAAAACATGGGACATAAAATAGCAACAAAATACACAGCCAAATCCCGTCCTCATAGAACTAGTTGTACATATGTATATATATTATACGCATGGACATTATTATACACACGCACATGCATGTCTACACGCACACAGACACACACACATATATGTATGTATGTATGTATGTATGTATGTTTGTTTGTATGTATGTATATATGTATGTATGTATGTTTGTATGTATGTATGTATGTATATATGTGTATGTCAAATACGCATGCATGTAGATATATTTGTTTGTGTCTGTATTAAATAGATAAAAAGATAGAAAGATTGATACAATGTACAATGTACAATAATTCTCTGTGTGTGCGTGTGTGCGTGAGTGTGCGTGTGTGTGTGCGCGCGCACACACTCTCACACGCACATACATTTACACGTAAATATATCTCGAAAAATACAACAAAGACAAAAGTCTTTTACAAAATGTTAATATATTTTTATGAAAAGTGACATGAGCGAGTTATAATTCAACTCGTGCGCTGTTTATGTCTGTGTATACGTATATATGTTTGTGTGTATGTACGTAATGATGTATTATGTATGCGTGTGTTTGTCTCTGTGTGCATGCGTGTGTGTGTGTGTTTCTGTGTGTGTTTCTGTGTGTGTGATTAAGTTATTATTTGCGTCTGGATCTTGAATTAAACCAAACAGACTGAGTGCTGTTTGCCTATTAAATTGAGGTTTTAATGGGAAGAAATAAAAGTGATGCATTTTCAATAAGAACGACAAAGAAAAGTGTGAAAGAAAATTGTTTTGTTGCCACCATTGTTGTTCTTGGTGTTGCTGTTGTTGTGCTTCTTGTTGATTTGCTTTTACTCTCTTCGTCGCTCATATTGTTAAAAGTGTTGTTGTTATTGTTTTGTTGTCATAGCTGTTATTGCTGTGTTCTTGTTGCGGTTATTGTTATAAATGTTGCTGTTGTTAGCTGTCACTGGTTTGCTGTCATAACGATTGCTTTTGTAGCTGTTATAAATGTCGCTGTCATTGTTGTCGTTGTTGTTGTTTAAAACCACGTCTTTCCGGATCGAATAGACCTATGAACAATGACATTCTAACCTTGACCAATCCGTTATACTGTTCTAGATCGTTGGGAAATATATTATCCAATGTATGCCCTTTTCAGATGGTTAGATTTTATTTCTAGAAGAATACTAAGAAGTCGAGTGAACAAGTAGAGGGTCTCTCATTGTTTGTCGCTGTTTTTATTATGGTTGTTATTGTTGGTTAGTTACGGGTCTACTATCAGATCTGTAATCAAACATAATGTAGCTATTATCATTCCACCATTTGCACATCAGACTGGTGTCATGCTAGGCAATTTTTCTATGGACCGGAGAATCAAGCGCATAACAAAGCGCAATAAATTGTATCATATATAATTTACTTATTACATACATGTTGTTGGCACTCCGTCGCTTACGACGTTGGGGGTTCCAGTTGATCCGATCAACGGAACAGCCTGCTCGTGAAATTAACGTGCAAGTGGCTGAGCACTCCACAGACACGTGTACCCTTAACGTAGTTCTCGGGGAGATTCAGTGTAACGCAGTGTGACAAGGCTGACCCTTTGAATTACAGGCACAACAGAGTAAGAGAAAGTTGTGGTGAAAAAGTACAGCAGGGTTCGTCACCATTCCCTGCCGGAGCCACATGGAGCTTTATGTGTTTTCGCTCAATAAACACTCACAACGCCCGGTCTGGGAATTGAAACCGCGATCCCATGACCGCGAGTCCGCTGCCCATACCACTGGACCATTGCGCTTCCACACATATGTTATACGTATGTACATATCACATACAATCCATATACAATGCACAAATACACTCAGTAGTCTGCGATAGTCAATAAAAAGAAATAAATTTTGTAAGTTTATTCTTTCTGTGCGGCTCTGCACCAAATGATCCGTCGCCTGGCACTAGTCCGTAACCTGGTGGTTGTGATCCCATTAATTTAAAGGTTATTCACGACTACGTTATCCAATATGTATTTTTATTGTTTAATATAGAGATTTGAAGCAAATATTGCTGCTATTTATGGCAATATCGAGATGATATGTATTTTTGTACAGAACAAGTAAAATTATTGGGAATAAAATAACTCCAGTTTTGGACGTAAAGAACAAGATAGAAAATAACAGACGCACGTTGTCTGCTTTTACCATACATATAAATTCATACATTTACTTCCTTGAAGATAGTGAATGCACATACTAACACAAGATATTTATGATAAAATCCTTACTAAGAAAAGATTTAGATTCCACTTGAGAATCATAGCACTAAGTGAAAAATCAGGAAAGAAACAAAACTCTAATCAAGAATAGGTATTCTGAAAAAAATTACAGACAAAGCTGTAAAACAATACAGTTAAAAAAACAACGTAAATGTACGAGATAGTGTCCTATTAAATAATACACAAGCCACACGTAAAGTGTATTATATGACTTAAAAGCACACTAGCTATGGAATAGATGATCACATAATTAAAACTACATAAAATAGAATAGGAAATTTATTATACCTGATCATTAACTAATACTGATAGTATATTTCAAAATGACTACAATTAAAACACAACACAAAATGCTATAAAACATTGAACAAGCTATTAATGATTACAGTGTTTCATTTATAAATTCAATTACAAATGTGAAAGCAGTAGATTTCATGACTGAAGTGGTTATACTGGCCATACAAGTATGACAATCGCGCCAACTCACCATTCATTTCCATGGTGCAATTGTAAAGTATGATACCATATCACACAAAATAAAACAAAGAAAATGTGAGTAGATAACACATCTATACTCGGCAGAATTCCCCACAAAAATAGATGATTGATGATAGAATCAACACTTCCAACGCAGCATTAAACTAAATTAAGCACAGAGATAACACACAGTAGTCTCAAATAGAAACAAGCACCTGCCTAATGACGTATAAATCAAATGTCAAAAGTTCAAAGTCTAGTAATATTGTAAGCATCAATTACGTTGACATAGCCTACAGTAAAGTTGTAGGAATGTATGCAACAGTTCTTCATCTTAAAGATGAGTCTACGATAAAACTTCAATGATGGATTTAGAGAATTTACTATTCCCCAAAAATTGCAAGGAGTTGATATAAAAATATTGGGGAAAAAGCACGAGAAAATAATAAAATTAGAACACACACACACACACACACACACACACACACACACACA
>NC_068988.1:47648899-47651800 GCF_001194135.2 Octopus bimaculoides | reverse complement strand
GTTTTTGGTATGCTGCTATATTTCATGTTGAGAACAATTTAGGTCTTAATAGACACAAGATGTGATCTATTTCTAGCGCATTAATTGTCCACGTTAGTGGTCGACGTTATTTTTTAAAATGTACCTTAATCCCCTGAGATTGCAGATAATATTTCTGAATCTCTTTGATTCTTTAGATGTGCTGGCCTCCTGATAATTAATCGATATTAGTTAATATATGACTAATTACCAGATTTTATAATAATATATATATATATATATATATGCAAGAAGAAAATGGAGGATAAATAACAAGAAGTTGGTCGTTTGCGCTAGTAAGCCATTAATTTAATTAATTAATAAAGATAAGTGGTAGTAATAGTACATTTACGATCATTTACGTTTAGCAGTTGCAATGGTAGACATCATCAGAATGCAGAGTCATATGTAGAGTTAAGAAGAGCGAAAGACATAGGGATACATTGGTAACAAGAATAAAGACAAAGAATGCTGAGTCTTACATTATAGTAGATTTCTTAGATGATAATTTTGCTGCGATATGGATGTAGGATGGAGGTTAGTTTGATCTGTAGTCCGAAGTTTAACAAAGCGCATGTTTTCCACGTGTTTATTCTGGCTATTCTGATGATGTCTACCACTACAACTGGTAAACAGAAACGATAGTAAACGTACTTTTACTACCACTTTTCTTTATTAATTAATTAAATTAATGGGTTACTAGCGCAAAGGACCAACTTCTTCCTGTTATTTTTCCTTCATTTTCTTCTTGCATATAATTTAAACTACGGCTTATCCTTTGAATTACCTGCTACTGTATACCTTTTTACCAAGGACTATACCTACGCAGGTAATCTCCAGGAGCGTCTTTGGATTTAACCATCCCTTAAAGGTTTTAAACACCTATTATACGTACACAAACACGCACACACATCCACACACACACACACACACACATCCACACACACACACACACACACACACACACACACACACACACACACACACATATATATACACACACATATATTTATATATATCTTTTATCTTTTACTTATTTCAGTCATTTGACTACGGTTATAATAGGGCACTGCCTCCAAGGCTTTTAGTCGATGCACAAATCGACGTCGGACATATTTTGTGAAGTCATGTACTTCTTTCTAAAGCTAAAACTTTTTAATCAGCTCGTGGTTATCTGTCTTTAATATTCCCCACAGAGGAAGGAATATCAATTCTTGTAGCTGTCCGATAAAGGGCATCACAGAACTGTTAAGGATGTATTTACTCCTTTACTATAATTGGAAAATTTTTCTCTATAGTAAACTGCAGTGAAATAGCCTTTAGAGATTAAAATATGTCACAACATATTTGAGAACACTTAAAGTTTGTATATGTATGTGTGTGTGCGTGTGTGCGTGTACATGTTTCGGCAAATGTTTTGTTTACAAAATTAACAGACTATGACGTTTTCGTCTCTCCATTTGATTCTGTGGAGCGGAGTATACGCGTATGTGTGGTGTTTATAAAAAACCTTGAGTTTGACGACCTATATTTTGCTTCACTGGGTATCTTGTCAGGAATTCTATTATCATTTTATTCGCTAATTTAGACTCTGAAATATCTCCGGGCTAAACAAATTGTATTCTATCGGATTCTTTGTTTTTACTAAAGCATACTGACACCAATAACATTCACTTTGAGTTGTTCATTAGAAATACCCTGACCGTCTTCTGTATTGATAAGCACAGATGTGCCTGTGTTCATGTGTTGTGAATGCATGTATGTGTCTGCGTGTATACCTACCTACCCACCTACCTACCTACCTACCTACCTACCTACCTACCTACCTACCTACCTACCTACCTACATACCTACCTACATACCTACCTTGCTATCTACCTACATATATACAGACAGACATGCACATGATATATGTATATATACATATACATATGTATATCTAACTATTTATCTGTCTCTCTCTCTCTCTCTCTCTCTCTCTCTCTATCTATCTATCTATCTATCTATCTATCTATCTATCTGTCTATCTCTCTCTATATAGGGGTAAAAATGAAGGAGTGCGTGCGTTACATAAACATTATTTTCAGGATTAAAAAAAGCAACAAACGGAAAATATGACATACCGACATATATGATAAAAAAAAAAAACCGTGTAGTAAATAAACAAACGGAACATATACTAAATACACAGGCAAACAGAATACATAGAAGGTCATCAATTCCACATCAGTTATCGGCCGCAGGGTCAAACGTAATTTCGATCATTATCGATAATATTGATTTCCCTCTGGAGGCACCGGGAAGAAACTTGCCGGGAATGGAACCAAAACATACCAAAACGAGATGAGCTCGTGACAAGACCGTTAGTGGACGGACGAAGGGCAAAATAATAAACAGAATAAAGACATCAATTAATAATAATAATAATACATATACAACAACAACAAAAGTAAATCCTTGGGGCTGCCAGAAAAGACAAAAGTGGGTAACATGAAGGAGAAATGAAAGGAGTAGAGCGAAGAGCTCAGAAATTCGTGATCAATCCGATCGAAGACAACACGATAAAGAATGACACTGGCTTAGGTCGTCACGGGTCACGTGATAATGGGAGGAGGGTAACAGAGAAAGAGAGAGAGAAAGAAAAAGAAATTAAGAAAAGCAAAGTAAAGGAAGAGATAGAGTGGCACAAAATTATTCTAAGAATATTTCTACAAATGGGTAAAAAAATTATGGAGTACGTGCGTTACATAAATAATATTTTCAGTATTAGATAAAAAGAAGACAACAAACGGGAAATATGACATAACTTTATATACATATTCATATGTGGATATATATATGTGTGTGTAATAAAAACGTGTAGTAAATAAACAAACGTACATA
>NC_068988.1:47643260-47648622 GCF_001194135.2 Octopus bimaculoides | reverse complement strand
ACAAACGGGAAATATGACATAACTTTATATACATATTCATATGTGGATATATATATGTGTGTGTAATAAAAACGTGTAGTAAATAAACAAACGTACATATACTAAATACAGAGGCGAACATAAAACAGGTCACCAACTCCTCATCGGTTTTCGACCAGAGGGTCAAAGGCAATTTCGGCCAGTGGAAGCATTGTTATCGTGCCATTCACTAACAACTTTAGCTGTGTGAATTGGTACATTGTCACCCCGAAAGATTGCATTACCCTCTGGAAACAGTTCCGCAACCATAGGATGTTTTTGATCAGATAAAATGCTTAAATCGTCTTGACTATTAACTTTGCCATGAAGAGAAACCATTGGGCCGTCGGATTTCTAAGATATCGCCCCACCAGATCATCACAGATGTTCCTCCATGTTTAATACTTAGAAGACGGTAGTCTGGGTCAAATGCTTCTTTTGGCTGTCTCCAGACGTATACTTGGCCGGTGGTCGGAAATAATGTAAAGGATGACTCGTGCGAGAAAATAACATTCTTCCACTGCTCTAGGGACTAATTCTGTAGGTTTTTTACTGCACTCTAAATGCTTTGCAACGTTTGTTTTTGAAAGTAGGGATTTTCTGATTGCAGTCCTCCCGTGAAATCCGGCTTTGTGCAGCTCTCGGCGAACAGCTTTTGTGGAAGCTGGGTTTTCGAGGTGGTCATTAAGCTCTGCAGTAATTTTGAGAGCTGTACTTTTGTGCTCAAGTCTACTGTCAGCAATTAGAGCGTTTGAACCAAGCTTTGAAGAAAAAACAGACCCACTTTAGTGAATCGAAAAGTAGTGATGTTTCATCAGGACAATTCGCGACCCTACACAGCAAAGTTCACATCACAGAAGATTGAAGAGCTTGGTTGAGAAACAATTCCTCATCCATCTTATTCTCCCGACTTTGCTCCTTCAAACTACCATTTGTTTCGTAGTTTACATAATCATTTGGGGGACATAACTTTCGCAAGCCAGGAGGAGGTCGAAACTGACATTTTAGAGTTCTTCGCTTTGAAACCAGAAGAGTTGTATGTTGATGTGATTAAAAAGCTTGTAAATAAATGGAAAGAAGTCATAGATAATCAGGGAAAGTACATTGATGATTAAATTTCAATTAAATACAACATTTGATCACTTGTTTTCTTCATTCAAAATTGGGACAGAACTTACATAATGTGTCTGCAAGAATAGTAGTATGTTGAAGTTATTCACGTGGTCCGAGACCACTGATTTAACTGCCTTTACTTCTCCGTTGGAACTGTTGTATGCTTGGAAGACATGGACGCGAAGAAGACTACAGTGGGAAGGCTGTCTTGGCTATTGTGTTTAGTGCTGAACCGAGTATTTCAATACAAAACGGTGAGTAGTGATGTAACGATTAGTGCATCAGAGTACTTGGGTGGTGTAGCCATAACAAAAACTAGCTAAAAGTTGCTGAGGCCATTGTAGTGTCGATAGGAAAGACAAAGAGAAGATAGTTTGACGCTTCGGGCTAGAGGATGGAATGTGTCTTAGTAAATGAGTGCTAATCGATCGAGTGGCCTTTCTCTAAGTAGAATGTCTGTGTGCGTAGTAGTAGCATCGTTCCAGTATTTAGAGCAATTCTGCATTGTGTACCTCATTGGGGCTTTGAAGAGTGTCAGTCTAATATATATCCTGACCCTGAAGAGAAGGGCTAGTTTTTACGTCCTAGCTATCTTGATGATCTGATTTCACAAGGAATAATCTTCTATGACAGTAAGGTCTAGCACTTAGAGCGACTGTTAGGGCTCCAGCTATGTGCCATTCGTATATTTTCCCTGTGTGGCGCGATAGTATTCTCTTGATAGGTTCTTTTGTAATTACGGGAGGGAAAGTGAAGTGCTTCCGTTGGAGGATGCTCTAAAGGCTGCCGTGTATGGAATCAACACAAGTATAGCGTGTAGTTGTGTGTGGTTAATGTTTGATTGGAAAAGTTAGCGAAGAATGAAGAGTTCTCACTTAGAGACAACTATGTCATTAATGCATAAAAAGAAAGAGCACTGGGGTACAAATTTGAACCGCGGAAAACATCAGAGTTAATTTTTATTGGTAGGAAGAAGTCTGTCATCACAATCCACGATGGTGCGCTCTGATTGGAAGCTAATGATCCTAGAGATGATGAAAGATAGGTGGATTTCGTATGCTACAATATGTGAAAAGACTTGCATGCCTGACATTTTAGAAGGCTTTATTGATATATAGGGCAACAATGTATGTACGTATGCATGTATGTATGTATGTATGTATGTACGTTTGTACGTATGTATATATGTATGTATGTATGTATGTATATTTTTGTATGTATATATGTATTTTTGTATGTATGCTTGTATATATGCATCTATAAGTGTGTGTGTGTATCTATACATGCATGTATGTATGTTCGTGCATATATATTTGTTAAAAATATATATATGCATATACTGTGTGTTAATGTGTGTATATATTTAAAAAGAATGCGTTTTACATTCTCTTTTAAGACAAATCTTCTTTTAGTTCTTGTTCTGCCTTAATTGTATAGGAAAATATGAACGAATGATCAGGGAGGATGCAGATAAGAGGAAACCTTTTGTTTCATATATAATGCCATTTGTGTTTGTGTAACAACATAATATATCAATGTACTAAATAAAATGCTTGGTGACATGAAGAACATCCGGACTAGAACTGATATGAAATATACCAGGGATGCGTGAGACATGGACGCGTGAGCAGTAATTTCCATGTAAGAACTGGTTTGCACAGTCGAGACGCATCTAATCCATGTAGAGAGAGAAAGTAAACCATTTCTGACCCAAGACGGGCACCTTTCCCAAGAAAGATTTTTAAAGTTGCTTCTTTGCTTTACGTGCTCGCTTTCACCTTTATGATTCGACTTACATCGGGTATCTTACGTGTATCTCAGAGATATCTGAGATGGCTTCGAGTCACCTGTCAGTCCACGTTTCCGCTTCGCTGAACAATTCACCTAGCACCTTCTAACCCTCGGTTTGGCCTCCAGTGCTGGTTCTACCACCTGTCAATTCCAGAGAAAACAGATGTATCTTCTTTATCAAAACTTACAGCATTTTGATATAAATTCTTCCCTTCACATTCTCTCACCTGTACTTCCTCACCACCAGTTCCATAATTACACACTTTTTCCCTTAGCACCTTTCTCTTTTCTTTCCCATACAACTCTTCACACATATAGAATCAAAAATAATAATAACGTTAATGATGACGATGAAGATGATGATAATAATTCTGTATACAGAATATATGACTGTCCAGTGACTCCTCTTCTTTGCATGGATGGTCTAACGCTTTTTGCACATGGTGACTGAATACTAGAACGACTTTTAAATACATAAATGAGAGTAAATTTTATGCAAAACTTCGCACGTTTCTCCCAATGTACTGCATGCATCACCAAACGGTAGATATAGACAGACTATACGCCCCTTGAAGGAATGCAGAGCATAGAATGGTGGAACTGCAACTGTCCTAAGACAACAACGATAAGATTACACACCTGTCTAAAAATACTAATGACTTCGATGCTTGAACTTGTATGCAAGTATAACAGTATAAAGAAACACCACTCAATGTCAAATGAAACAAAGAAGTATGCAAAATAATTACAGTTCATCGAGATTGAGGCTCAGCTAGAGGGAACAGAAGAATCCACTGTGAAAGCAAAACAAATATCACAAGCTAAATGTGGTGGAATGTCAGAGGTACGTAATGGATGGAAAGACTCGGCGATCTTGATGAAGATACAAATATGACCCGTCACTGATTGTCTGCACAGAACTAATAATGTTTGAAATGACGACTCTGCCTTTAATATGTTAGCTGTTTGACATTATAGGATTTTACTATAGCATGTTACTTTAAATTGCGATTTATACATCTGCAGATAAATAAAGAGGGTGTCTAACAAGAGACCGGAGTGCTACGGTTGACGCCTCAACAGTAGCTCAGTGTTGCATTGATAGCCTGGAAAATATGGTCTCAAATATCATAGACCACGTATCAATGAACATATATAATATTGTTCATTGCAGTAAGAAAATATGAAACCTGTACAGGTGTTTCTATGAAAGTAAGTCGGAACTTTTAAGCTACACGAGACATCACATGGATTGTTATAAATATCAACAAAATAAAATTTTCTTCAGAACACATTCCACTGAAGTCAGAATGGAGGGACACATTAAAACTATGTAGTCTAGAAAGATTTTATTTGAATGCTAAAATGAATTGCAATGACTGCCTTCCATCAACTGAAAAGCGCACTGTCTATTGTCAAACATCCAACTCAAAATTCTACCGTATATTGTCTATTACCACTCATCGACTCCATGATCGTCACCGCATGAAATAATGAAATAAATTAGCTAAATATATGCCAGCACCCACGCACATATGTATACATCATCTTATATTTGTGTGTGTAAGCATGTGTATATGAGTGTATGAGTGTGTATGTGTGTATGTGTGAATGCAGGTGTGTGATGTGTATGCATAACATATTTCAAACATATATCAGATGAACTTTGTGCATACACAGACAGAACCACAGACGCTGACATGCCACACGCATACACTTGTATATGAATATGAAAACTTTGTGCGCTTATGTGTGTGCGTGTGTGTGTGCGTGTGCGTGCGCTTATACATACTTCTATGTATGTATGGCGTGTCTAAAAAGTCATGGCCTGCCACGAAATTCGAATAAAAGAATACGATAACATTGACAAATTTGCTTTTACATAACCCAGGGGGTCTTTGTTTAGCACTAAACTACCTCCTATTCTCTTGGTATTTTCGACCGACCAATGAATATTGGCAATGAAAGAGAGCCTGCAGAACTGGGGAACTGATATTCCAAATAAGTTGCATTTCAGATAATCAGGTTTACGAAATTGTCTTAGCTTTCAACATCATTTCCCCTCACCCACTTCTCCTCCTTGTTTTGTTGTTGTCGTTGATTTTATTTGTCATCTTATATAGAACAGATATGTTTCTCCACTCCCCTCGTCTCTAACCCCCTCCCTCTCTACACCATACATCTCTGCAATATAACACACGGACCTCATTCGATTCATTTTGTTGTTATCAAAGACCATAAATTCCCTTTTATCAGTTTGGCCTCACGGGAGGTAGGGGTAGAGTTTGAAAGGAGGATACTGTGTTGGAATCGACAAAAGTGGTGGGGTTAGGGTTGATTGGTTGGTGATGGCGCAAAGCCGTACAAGACCAAGATTCGATCGAAGGACGAGTAAAGGTTATTTGAAAGTCTTCAGCGTAAAGAGAGAGAGAGAGAGAGG
>NC_068988.1:47636185-47643236 GCF_001194135.2 Octopus bimaculoides | reverse complement strand
GGGGGGGGGGGGCAGAGAATGAAATAACGAGTGGCGGTGAGGGTATCCTTTATATGTGACATTATTGTAGGAATCCAATTCTTTTCTGGTATCGATGCCAAGCCTAACGATATTATTTTGTGTTCTTCGTTTAGGAGGGGGTAACAGCATCAGCAACAATAATGGTAATCATAAGTAACAACAACAGAATGCAAGAAACAAAACAAAAGATCCCTGTAGCACCATTCACCTATTGCAACCGACACCACATAATAATAATGATATCAATAAAAATAATATTATTGTAAATAATAATAAGAGTAATAATAATAATAATAATAATAATAATAATAATAATAATAATAATAATAATAATAATAACGATGATGATGATGACGATGATACCGGTTTTGATAATAATAATATCTTAAAGGAAAAGAAATAAATAAATGCAATAATAAGAGCAAGTAAGGAACAAAAGAGAAAACTCTTGCTCACACATAGACACACAAACATTGGTAAAATAAAATAACCGACAAGAGATACGAAATCAATAATTCGAGGAGTTTCGTTGTGATGCAGTAGGAGAAGGGTGATATATAAAATCACCATTGATAGAAGTTGAGACAAATAAAGAAACTGTATTGCTAGTATTATTAATATTACTATTATATAAAATACATCGTAATTGAAATGAAATCTAAACTTCATCAATGATTATATTTAATATTCTTTGACTTCGCCAAATGAAATGTCAAAGAGAAAATAATAGAAAATAAAACGAATGAAAACAAACGTCACATTCATAATCTTAAGTACAATTTACTGCAATGACAAAATCCATTTTAACTGAAACTATGAAATTATGTAAAATGGGAAGAAAGGAAAAAATATAATATCACGAAAGAAGAGAAAATTTATTGGCGGCCATTTTGGTTTTGTTTTCAAATTTTTTCTTACTTTGCTTTTGCTATATTTTCTGTGTATTACTGTGTATGTACATGTTTCTAGTTATTTATTAATATTATTCATTTCGCTCTCTCTCACTCGCTCTCTCTCTCGCTCTCTCTCTCTCTCTCTCTCTCTCTCTCTCTCTCTCTTTCTCTCTCTCTCTCTCTCTCCATCTCTGTCTTCCTCTTTTTTTTTTTGATCTTCTCTCGCCAACCTTTCTGCTTTGCTAAACATGCTTTCAAATATATTCATATTTGTGTACAGTTTGATAATGGGGTTTTGGTTGGTGTTTGTCGGTGTGTGTGTGTGTGTGTGCGTGTCTTGATGCGTCTTTACGTATTTAAATGTGACGTTGTGTATTTGCATAGCTGTCTGTCTGACTGAGTTCCTCTGTGGATCTTTATATATGTATAAGTGTATGCGTGCGTGTTGATACATTTGTAGATTTGAATGTGCGTGTGTGCGCGTGTATGTTACTTTCAGTTCCAGCTTCTAGATTACATTGCGAGTTATATATGATTTTCAAACTGAAATTTAAGCGGTGTGTCTAGTCTTTACCGTTTAACTAAAAGTTTCTGAGACGTTTAAGTAAATAGTTTTTTGGTGGATGTATCGTACTGATAGCCTATTATTACTGTTGTTATTGGTGTTGACGCCGTTAATAATTAGAGAAAGACTCCTGTCTTTTTCTTCTTTATCTCAGTGCATTAGTTTAAAAGTCAAACAGACTTATGTAAGGGTGCGTGAATGAACAAGGGAGGTATAACAGCGTTTAGAGGTTTGGCGCTGCCGTGAAGCTTATGATATCCTTGGGTAAGTGTTTACACTTGTCAAGCAAAATATCTTTGGCATGTAATTAACTATAGGTTTATAAAGTTTCTGAGAATCAACCTACTTTTGTAACTTTTCTTCATCCAATTACCTTTACAAATTTAGCCAAAATTTGCAGCTGGATTGAAAAAGGTTGGAATGATGTTAACTTAAGCAAAATGTCGTGGTTTCTTATATAGCCTCGACGCTAGACTACGACCGTGGCAAATTGAAACAAAAAACTCCCAATATTGACGCCATGAATCTAAACTCAAATACAATTTACTCGATGCTGTTAGCGTGGAAGATATGCAATCGAGGAGTGTTTCATTAAAAATATGACTGAAAGAAAAATACCTCAAGGGAGCAATCTGCATAGTACATAAAAATATGATAGGATCTTTTATATGTAACATAATGTGTTGCAGTACTTTGCTGAAAGGAGATTATCAAAGCAATTACCAGAAAAAATCTCACCACCTAAAACTATTGAGCTCAAATACTACCATAGTTAATGTGAAGGACATTGATATTACTTTTCGATTGTATGATTGCGTAACAAAGCTAAAAAAATAGGTACTTACCCAAGAATTTCTGCCACAGCACGAGAAAAATAATCTGTTGTACTATAACTGGCGTTCTGTTTTGCACGTTTTTAATAACTGTTACTAGTATCTCTGTTCATGCTAATTGATATTTCAATGACAAAATGCCAAAAACACAGACAAAATAGAAAAATGAGATAGTTTTTGCCCCCCTTCTCCGAATCTCATAAAATATATACGAAAGTATAAAATAAAGTAATAATAAAACGAAACGAACGCCCCCAACTGCTTCTAATTATTTACACTACACACTTGCTTTGTTTTCTTTGTAGTCAGGCATCCCATTTATATCTATGGAGACATAGAAGAAATAAATTTATATATTTTCCCAGAATATTTCGCAAGAAAATGTTGGAAACGTAGGCAATGACATCGAGATGATATTCGAAATCGAGAAGTACGTTATGATAAAGATGAAGCAAAAAAAAGTCATAAAAATTACAGAGATAGTCCTACCTTATGATGAGAACATAAACTCGTTGTGTGTGGAAGCAGCATGTAAATATCTGGGAATAGTGAAAAGTATGGAAATGAAGAAAGCCTCAGTAATGAAGATTTTATCCCGAAGGATAAAAAGCAAAGTCAGTTGGGATAGATTTGAACTCAGTGTCTTAAGAGTCTGAACAAATACTACAGGCATTTAATCCGATGCAGTGGAATTTCCACCATATTCATAATAAAAATTTTTGCTTCTAATTTTGGCACATGACAGCAATTTTAACCTCACAGCTATATCTCTCTGTTGAAAGAATGGAGTTCATTCTGTTGCAAACATTCATATCTAATATATTAAAAATTTCAGACCGTACTTGCTTCAGAATTGTTTGACCATCAGATATTTCAGCACTTCATCAGCGAAATATAAAACGGATTTCTCCTGTGAATAAACTAACAGCATTTCAATTCTATTTTATCATTTCCTTTATCCTTTTCAGTATTTCTTCTACTCAAGAATGTTCTGCAAGACAGCTTAGGCTAATAATATTAACATTTTCATTCTCTGCCTAATCTAATACCTCAATACTTTTGCCTAACTCATTGTTCACCTATAGCATTTAAAATGCTTTGACTTTTCTCAATCAATTACATTACACTGCTAAATAAATACACAATTTTGAATTGAGATGCCACTGTTGTAAAATGTATTTTTATGAAATCATATCTTTCATAATCGAATAAAATGTCTAACATTCTATTTATCAACGTATCTACCAGCAAACTGTATAACAATCCATAGAACAACAGAGTACATTAAAATATTGTTAGATGTACCTTAGTGGCAAGCCCACAAAATATATCATTTTAAAGATGATTTACAGGTTATAGAGATCTTACATATTTAACGGCAGTCCTGTATGACTGCGGAGAAGAGAGAAGCCTCTCTCCATAGATAGGTTAGTATTTTATAGGCAGAAAATTATTCGAGCAAAACATGTTACCTATTCCTCAAAACTACTTGGAATCAATGAAGAATTCTCTGTATATACATACATACATACATACATACATACATACGACAAGGTCTTAAAACTAAAAAAAATGTACAATGGACAAGGTAGTCTTTGATACACAAACAAAAAAATAAGATGGTCAATGATGGAACTCATTCGATCTTATTCGATGAGGGATGAGTTGAAACTAAAGAGTAGCTAGTTCAACTCACTTAATATAGACGTGAGCGTTCTGCTAAGCAAAACTCAAAGAACGGAAAGAAAAAACTCGAATTAGCTCTACACTAGTAACAATTTAGTCAGGTCTCTGCCAATTTTAAAGCCCTGTATTTTTAAGAAGCCAGAGAAGAAAAAAATATCACCAGTTATCTTTGCAGTCATTCTCTGACTAGTGAGACTGATGTGGTTAATGTTCAGTGTGAACACCTGTAAATTAGTGGCTACAAATATATTAGAACTTTCCAAGAATTTCCCACTGCCTGAAAATGTGAGTTATCATACTGGCATTGATGGTACAGTCACCAGCTATTATTATCAATTATCTTGACCTCTGTTGCGTCAGTACGAATGAATAATGTCACAGACTTATTGAAACTATAAGCATTTATTCTTTCAAGATAACTAAACAAAGGTAGAAATATAGGATTATCTGGAAATAAATACAATATACGGTGACAGTTGTTTCTTACGTTGGTACAAGAACACAAAACTGGAGATGGTGGCTATATGACAGAACTGAATTCTGTCTGCGAGAGGAACTGATTTTCTTCGCTCCAGAGTGAGGTACTTGACAGGAGTGGAACTTAGATTTTAGTGAAGGGGAATCAATGAGATCTTTAACCTCTGATGGAGTCGAAAAGGCACCGATGTAACACAGCCTGTCTCGGACATATTAAAGTTGGCAGAGCCCATCTCTCTGGAAGTTTCAATGCAGTTAATTTCTCGAAGAGAGGAAATCTGTGTGTGCATGTGAGTGTGTGTGTGCGTGAGTGTGAATGAAAGAGGGAGAGAGAGAGTAGGAAAGAAATACAAAGAGAAAGTGGTAGAGAGTGACAGAGAGAAAATGAGACGAAGAGTGTTGAAAATAATAGACCTTAGGACTTGACTGGTATTATATTTATCAATCCTGAAAAGATGAAAGGCAAGTTTGAATACGATGGGGTTTGAACTCAGAGAGCGGAAACGAATACTACATCATATTATACTTAGCTCCAATAATAAAGACATATACTAATCAATGAAGTGCAGCATCGATCTTAGACAGTTCATGGAAATATTTGAATTATTGGCTGGAGCGGCCAATTATTATCCTGCAACTCTGGACATTTATATAGTTTACTCAGATCATGCACGTTGGAATTTTACCATCATCAGTTATCCTCTGGAGATTCCAATGATTTTGGCACCATGGACCTCAACTCACACATTTGCACACACTTAGAGATACACGACACATTTTCTTACACAGACAGACACATACATACGCACATGCACAGATACACATACTAGCATACATACTCGAATATGTATTCCATATAGAGATACACACAAGCCTATTTCAATTTTATATTTTTCTGTTTCTCTCACTTGCTCTTCCCGCCTTTCTCTCTTTCTCTTTCTCTCTCTTCCTTTCTCTGTCATTGTTGTTAAGGGAGTTTCCAGCGTTTCTTTATTAATGACTGCCATCAAGCTTTGGAACTGAACCGTCGGTCACAAAATCGACATTAAAATGTCGGTGACGGTTCTTTCCTCAGAAGTCAAAGTTGCCTTATGTTCTTTCTCCTGTTTCTTCCTTTAGTTTTCCTCTCTTCACGTCGTCTCTTCCTTCAGTTTTCCTCTCTTCACATCTTTTCTATATGCTTAACCACTAATCCTTTCCTTACAATCTCTGACCACCTTTTCATAGTAGGATAGCAGGATCTTGAATAAGAATATCATAATTTGATGCTGTCATTGTAGCGTTTCTGAAGTTCAATGTACAGGAACTTTCAGGGTTCGCGCGTTATATCAACCTTTGTACCTCATCAAGTAATCAGTTGTCCTTCTTATTTCATCCTCTCTACATCTTCTAGTCATCGGCTGCTTTTTTTACCCAATTTCTTTGTTTTATAAATTTAGTTTCTTATAATGCGTTTCTAAACACGTATGCTAATTCATTCCCAAATACCGTGACAAAGAACATTACAACGTGAAATCGTTGAATTAATACTACGAGACAAATTTGTCTCATTTTAAAGAGTTAATTTCATTTTTTTCTCTCTAATCAGTACCCGAAATTAGTCAGGATTTAAAAATGATTCTATTTTTTTCTACGGTTGCAATATACATTTTTAAATACTTCCATTCGATTCGTACTAAGACTTTGAGACGAGGCTACGTTTATCCTTATAATGATCAGTACTTTGAGAATGTCAAGGAAAACTTTTAACAATTCACTAAAATTTTACCTCCGCCATATATTTGTCCGTACTTCGGTAGTATTTAATAAAATTACTTTTGCACATTGATATGTATGTTTTCCTTCAAATTTTATTGAAGTTCTTAAGGGAGTTAAAATGGAATCTTATTGATTGTCCAGTCCAATATCCGAAATGTTGGTACAAGCACTGGCACTGCAAAAGCATTGTGAGATATGGTCTTGCTAAATGCAGACAGCTCTGAATTCCATATTTTGCGAAGTCTACAGAAATACTAATTTGTTATTTTGGCTTTTGTCATAGCATCCACGTATTCAGCATTCTCATCCATTCTTATATACTTATAGTTTTCATCATTAGACACAGAGGAGAAATGCAAGCAATTCTCTCTCTGTCTGATCGACAAGCTATCCTCAGTTGACTATCATGTATAAGCATTTATCTTGCCGAAACTCCATTTCTATGATTTACGAGTATGATGTGACTAGGTGTAATGGCCTGTTGATGTTGTAATGTTACCAGAATATAATAGGCCATCAACAAAAAGTGTGTGGCTGATATTAATTTTATTCTTTTCTGCATATCCCAGCATATGGCCTTGACATATTGTTAACAAGTCTGACAAAGAGTTCACTGCCAGTACAAACAGACAACTATCATAGAGGTATCACTCAGGTATGTAAACCTTCTCCGAAGAAGCAGTTTGTTTCTAACAAGAATTCAAATCTTTATCTTTAGAATGTAAATAACGAAAACAATGTCACATTTTAAACCTGAGAATAGTCTTGCATAGTTTTACCGTTCCGCTTACACATTGTATTTGATTTGTAATGTACGA
>NC_068988.1:47630255-47633459 GCF_001194135.2 Octopus bimaculoides | reverse complement strand
TATATATATATATATATAAACACACACACACACACACACACACACACACACACATACATGTCGATTGATGGATTGAGAGAGAGAAAGAGAGAGTAATATAGATGCAGAGTATGGTAAGAAGTCAACAGAAAGGAAGAGAAAGTTAAAGAGGAAGGTTAAACTAGAGTGAAACAAATTATCTATGTGTACGCTGAAATCCCATTTGCCTTTTGTAAAGTATTGTTACCTACATAGCGGCGATATGTAGGCTTTAGTTGTGTAGCATGGCTGACATCTTCGGAGTAGATTTTATGTCTCTTATAACCACATATCTTGCAAATAACGGCTTTGTATGAAATCAATTGAATTAATTGTAAAAATGTCTTATTTTCTTCACGTATCAAACCTGAATGATTGTCAAAAGAGAGTAAATGGAGAAGCAGTGACTTTTAAGAAAACGATGACGGTTCTAAGACTGTAAGAAATAGAAACACATAGATGAGAAAAACGAACATGCCATATAGATGCATTGCTCTCTGATAACCGTGGTGGCGGGTGTACGTAAGGTAAAAACGTGGAGGAGGAAACATGATACAAAATTTCTTTGGTTTTACAGAGATGTTCGAAATTTTACTACACGATTCTTTGCTGACCGAGAGATTGACCTAACAACTTTTACTTCATTTATAATACGAAACTGGGTTCGTATGTTGTTGCGTGTGGGTTCGTTTAAGAGTGTGTGCATAGTTCTTTTATATGGGCATGCGTAATTACACATCCTTATATACACATACAAACACACACAAACACAAATATACAAACGCGCACTCACACACACAAATATTTATATATACCTATGTTGACATAGGTATATACATACACACATAAATACATACACACACACACATATATATGCATAAGCATGCATTTATATGTGTGTATTTAAAAATATTGACCCGCTTTGGATCGTCAACTCCATTTATAATATTAGGAACGCTGTTGCAAGCGAAGGACCCCATCCGTCACTAGGTTCTACCATAGCCGATTCAGAGAGAAAGAGAGAGGGGGGAGAGGAGAGAGATAGAGGAGAGAGAGAGTCAGAGAGTTTTCTGAATTCATGTTCTACTGATCTTGTTTTTGCTTTCTTCTTTTCGGGGTTGATAAAATAAGCACCATTCAAGCATTGAGTTCGATGCAATTCACTTTCCTATTTAAATTGCTGGTCTCGTGCCAAAATTTGAAATTAAAGATAACAACAATATGGCGTCGAACTGACAAAATCTTTAACACGCCGGGAAAAATGCTTAGCGGCATTTCGTCCGTCTTTAGATCCTGAGTTCAAATTCCACCAAGGCCGACTTCGCTTTTATGCTTTCGAGGTCGATAAAATAAGTACCAGTTGAACACTGGGAGTAGGGTTTCAATGTAATCGAATTGCCCCTCCCTCAAAATTACTAGCCTTGTGTCAAATTGTGAAACCAATATTAACAACACCAATGATAATGACAATAAAATAATAGCAATAATAGTTATAAGACTTAGGCTCCTGACCTTGGTACAAATCAACAGACTGAGAAGAGGAAGAAATTGCATTTCACTAAAGAGCACGAAGTATATCGTAAAGGGCTGGCTCTAAATGGTTTTTAAATACTAAGTACAAGAAGCCATAAGAGGGAGAGCTAGAAGTGTGTAGAGAGGAAGAGAGCAAGAAGTGAAAAACATATGTAAGAGCGATGTTCGAGGAGCAAAATGAGGAAGCATTATAATGGAGTGAAAACGGTCAGAATTCTGAGGGATTAGTGAAGCAGTAATACGGTTGAATAAGGTTAGCTGTAATGAAAACCGGATTAAATGGGTAGAAACGATGAGTTAGCACTTTCACAGAAGACAAATGTTATGGTGTAAATTAAGTGCGACAACTGGTTGTGAAAGATGTAAAATACATTAAAATAAATGGGCACAAGTGAGACTGTGGTAAGATGCTTGCTTTCAAAACGCATAGTTTCAGGTTTAGTCCCACTGCGTGGAACCTTAGGCAAGTGCTTTCTGCTATAGCCTCGGACCAACCAATGCTTTGCGAGTGGATTTGGTTGACGGAAACTGAAAGAAGCCCGTCGTATATATATGTATATACATCTATATTTGAGATCAAACCTTTCCAGTCTATCACTCTTCGTAACTACGAAGCTTCAACTATAGAGTCTGGAATGTTGTTGTTGGCACTCCGTCGTTTACGACGTCGAGGGTTCCAGTTGATCCGATCAACAGAACAGCCTGCTCGTGAAATTAGCGTGCAAATGGCTGAGCACTCCACAGATACGTGTACCCTTAACGTAGTTCTTGGGGATATTCAGCGTGACTCAGTGTGATAAGGCTGACCCTTTGAATTACAGGCACAACAGAAACAGGAAGTAAGAGTGAGAGAAAGTTGTGGTGAAAGAGTACAGCAGGGTTCGCCACCATGCTCTGCCGGAGCCTCGTAGAGCTTTAGGTGTTTTTGCTCAATAAACACTCATAGCGCCCTGTCTGGGAATCGAAACCGCGATCCTATGACCGCGAGTCCGCTGCCCTAATCACTGGGCCATTGCGCCTCCACTAGACTCTGGAATAGTGCTGCTGCTACATACACTCTCTGAACCAGTGGTTTTCAGCGATTTTGCATAATGTAGCAGTATAACTAATTCATTGCAGATAAATTTTAACAACAAAATTTGATACGAACCCCCAAGGCCCATACAGGCCGCGGTTCAGAACCATTGCTCTAGAGTTTAGAGTAATGGCTGTCAACCAGAGAATAGCTATTCGATTGACTACAAGTCACAGACTTATTTCTACCTCTGACCAACGGAGATGCTTCTTCTTTGCTTTGCCTCAGCTTATTCTATGGGAATCTCCACCACAGCGGACACCCTGAATTTACATGTTTCTCCTTGCATTAACAACATTGGTTCTAACTAGCCAAGATCCGTGCTAACTACTATTTTTGCTTCCCAGAATGGTGACTCTCTGGAAATTCACATCTTCATCTCACATTCAATACGTAATTTTCTTACCAGTCATCGCTTTGCAGCAGTTAAAGCGAAACATCGATGGAATAAATCTCAACAGACACAGAAAGCCTCTGAAGGCCACGCGCACAATATGTACCCCCTCCCCCCAAAAATACACGCACACAGAGGCTCACAGACACACACAATCATACTTACAGAGATATATATATATATA
>NC_068988.1:47624593-47629792 GCF_001194135.2 Octopus bimaculoides | reverse complement strand
GAAATGAATGTAAATATACAATGGATATCAAAATTTTTTTGTGTTACTACAAATCTTAAAAACTGTTTTTTTTTTTTTTTCTAACCTGTAAAGTGTAGAACAAGAATAAGGAAATACACAGAAACAACTCTTCAGTGAAATGTCATAAACACTCCCCTTCCACCCTCGCCATTCAAACCAGCTATATAAAAATATAAAAGCAAAATAGAAAACAAAAATAAAAAAAATTGGTGGGGGGGCGGTAAAGAAAATAAAGCAGAGCAAAATTTAATCATTTTCATTCAATATTTGTGTGACATTTCTCCTGGTAGTCTGTCATGGTAAATCATTGTGACTGTGCCAGAGGACAGACAGTTATCAAATGAAGGTATTATCCCGAGGAAATATATGTAGCCTCACCTTCATAAACTAGCTTCTGAGCTGAATTTCTTAAACATCTATTCCTTTTGTATGGAGATTATTTGACGAGTTGATACCTATCTCAGATATCTTTCTCTAATACTACAACAACTATAAATATTATCATTGTTGTTGTTGCTATTGTTAATAATAATAATAACAGTAGTAATAATAATAGGCTAGATGTATTAATTTCGATGATTTATTGATCTTGTGTTGTAGTAGCGAACAATATCTGCAATTGTAAAGCTCCATTATCTTTTCTGATGGCGTGAACGAGAAGATGTATGCTTCCAAGAATGGTATGAGGGTTGCCAGAGGTGTGTTGATGCTGATCTCTTCTGTAGTTTACTAATGACTCGTTAACAACCGATTCTATATGTGACAGGAAAGGTTTATTGCAGAACTTATTCTTTTCAACGCCATGATTCATCAAGGACTGGAAAAGATAAAATTTCTGAAATTTTCTCATTTCTTTACTGTAAAATCCAGTCACTTTGGCTCTGGGCGAGTAAATGGTGAAAAAAAATTGAAATCGAAGTAGTGAGTTGCATTAGGTCAGAAGATATAACATAATATATGTTATTGATACTATTAGTTGAAGATTAGAAACCAAACTTTTCAAAGTTTGGAATATTTTAAAGGAAAACTGAATTAATTAAATAAAATGGTTTAGAATACCTAAAACGTTTCCTTCGTTTTGATTTTTATTTCTTTGAAAACCATCCTAAATGGCAGTATATACTTAGAGGTACACATCATGTTGACAACAGACATGTTGCTTTCACTCCCACATGAACTCTGCTATAGCTACCAACTTTACTAAATTTCAAATATCTAAACTTGTCAGCCTTTTTATAGTGTTAGGTAGAGCAGAAACAAATTATGTTGTTAGCTTTTTTTCTCACATCTTTAGGAACCCCACTGTTTATGTGCACAAGTAATGAACAATCACTCGTGAAATCCACAGACCTATTGTGTCTGCCTTCACCGATGAGTTGTTCTTGCTGTGCTTTTAGGTCAAAGTTGGCCTTGATAGAACAGATCTTTGCTCAAAACGTCCTTGAGCGAACAGATCTTTGCTCGAAAACATCCATGCCATGGACATTACGCTTTTGTTTTCATTTGAAGCAGTGTTAATACAAAAGCACATTATCCAATGTATATTTCCCTTTGAAAGACAATAATGTATGATTTGGTTTCTATAAAAGCTGATATAGGTTTGCAGAATTTCTTCGCAGAGATTAAGAAATCAGTCACCAACTTCTTTAGGCTCAAAATCTCTGGAACTTCTGCCTCACAAGGTACATGCCAAAATACCCATGTTTCAGAACTCTGTGCACTAGTGAACTGAGTGTTTTATGAATAGATTGTCCTCAAGAGCAAACACCTTATTTTCATGTGACGTACACAGCATAGTCTAGCTTTTTGCGTACGAATCTGCCAGTATATATTAAAAATAAATATGTAACACATTTCATGACATTTTAATTTTTATTTAGACCTTACCTTACATATATGTAGATAACTTAGCGTTAAATGTTTATAAATACATATATCTATATGTATATACAGCAATGCTCCGATATAGGAGCTAATTTGCTCCCAGAGACTGCTCGTAAAGCGACAACTCGTAAAGCAGAGCAATAATTTCCCATAGTAGCAATGTTATAAATCGTAATTCGTTCACAGAAAAATATTTTACCAATAAAATTTATAATGCTTGTACATAAATAGCAATAAAACAACAGTAGAATGTAAAAAACATTTTATGTAAAGTAAAAAGAATGTGAACATCATTTATAGTAAAAAATATTATTATTATAATTATAAATGTAATTATATATGTAAATAAATGCTTACGTTATATACACATATATGTATGCATACATGTATGTGTATATGCGGGCACGCGTGTGGAAGAAAAACTATGATAATATTGTAAAAGACTAAGACGGTGAGCTGGCAGAAACGTTAGCACGCCGGACGAAATGCTTGGCGGTGTTTCGTCTGCCGTTACGTTCTGAGTTCAAATTCCGCCGAGGTCGACTTTGCCTTTCGTCTTTTCGGGGTCGATAAGTTAATTACCAGTTACGCACTGGGGTCGATGTAATCGACTTAATCCGTTCGTCTGTTCTTGTTTGTTCCCTCTATGTTTAGCCCCTTGCGGGCAATAACGAAGTAGGTATTTCGTCTGGCGCTAAGTTCTGAGTTCTAATTCCGCCGAGGTCGACTTTGCCTTTCATCCTTTCGAGGCCGATAAATTAAGTACCAGTTACGCACTGGGGACGATGTAATCGACATAATCCATTTGTTTGTCCTTGTTTGTCCCCTCTATGTTTAGCTCCTTCTGGGCAATAAAGAAATACGAAACGTTAGCACACCGAGTGAAATGCTTAGCGGTATTTCGTCTGTGTTTACGTTCTGAGTTAAAATTCCGCCGAGGTCGACTTTGCCTTTCATCCTTTCGGGGTCGATAAATTAAATACCAGTTGCGTACTGGGGTCGATCTAATCTACTGGCTCCCTCCCCGAAATTTTCGTGCTTTGTGCCTAGATTAGAAAAGAATATTATAAAATACTATAAAATGGCTTAAAATAATATGAGACATTTTTGAAGGAAGGCACAATATGAAGTACTTTACTCAAATATGTAGCGTTTATAGAAGAAGAAACGAACTGATTGATGGTCAGGAAAATCTAGATTTGCAGGATGTTAAATTATACAAAAAGTGGTTGAGAGAAAAGAAGCATTAAGCGTTCGCTACAACTGCCGCTGAAAACCTGAACAGTTCTAAGAGAGGGTTCCATCCACTGTGTTTGTATAAAGGGCATGTAAATGGAAATTCAGTGGTATATGACTCACCGTCTTATTTGTAAAGAACTAGTAAACCCTGCAGGGCGGGTATGAGAATTGAAATGTTAGAATCAACAAAGTGGTTCTTTTAGTAATTAAATATGATCTTTGTCTTAGCAGAAAAATTGAAACCTGAGATATATATGTGATATAATATATATGACTTAATACTTTTCTCCAAATAATTATCGCAACTGAGAGTTCGGTATACACGATCAGTATTTCTGGGAGGTAAGGTGGTAGTGGTGGTGGTGGTGGTAGTAGTAGTAGTCAGGAATATTGTGATACATCGAGAAGTTTTGGAAATGAAATTACAATCATCAATGTTGCACAAGGATTGAGCAAATGGTCCGTGTGATTGTTTGCTCGTGAAATAAATTTAACTATGATTGAAGCATATTCCAGTATAGTTACAACATATTCATGTAGCTAACAGAATTAATTCTGATCCTTTTAAAACTATAAAGGTGGCGCAATGGCAGAATGGTTAGCACACCGGGCAAACTACTTAGTTGCATTTCGTTTGTCCATATGTTCTGAGCTCAAAATTCGCCATGGTCGACTTTGTCTTTCACCTTTCGGGGTCGCTAAAATACGTACCCGTTCAACACTACGGTCGAGGTAATCGACTCACCCACCACCGCAAAATTCCAGGCCTTGTGCCTTTAATAGAAATGATTATTTTAAAATCGTAAAATTCATTATGGGTTATATAACTCCAAGAAAAATGTACATTATATACATTATAGGTTCGCTTTTTTCTCTAATTAAAGAGATTCTGGTTTGCTTATATCAATACTGCTTTGCCTCGGTTCTTGTTCAGTGTTGTTGAAGCTATCCTGTGCAGCCACGTTGTTTATCTTAAATTGCTGCATTGTCAATCAAAGTTTCTGAGGAATATTATTACGACATCAAGTAAAATATTCCTACAATCAATGTGATACCCATTCTTCCGATCAGGTTGATTGAAGAAATATCTAGCATTTATGTTGGAGATAGCATTTATCACAAGAGCAATTAATTATTTTCCTCAACAATCACGCGTCTGCTAACACCAATATTCTGCTGTGTATGCATTGATGTATATAAACTTGTATGTATGGATATGTACGCGTGCGAATGTGCAGGTGTATTGTGCATGGCAAATATACATCCACACATTTGGGTGTAAGTATTTGTAACAGAATTGAATACTTTCCCTTAAGCTCTCGAATTCATGCCAACTATAGTTCGTAACCAGAGCTTATAACTAAAATCCATATAATTACTTTACAAATATGTTCATTTACGCGGGTATATTATATATATATATGTATGTGTGTGTGTTTTGCATGTATGCATGTATGTATGTGTTTGTGAAGGCACATGGCTCAGTGGTTAGAGCGTCGAGCTTAGAATCGTAAGGTTGTGAGTTCGAATTTTGAGCATGACACTTTACTGCTCCAGTTCATTCAGCCGTAGAAATGAGTTGCGACGTCACAGATGCCAAGTTGTATCGGCCTTTGCTTTCCCCTTGGATAACACTGGTGGCGTGGAGAGGGGAGACCGGTATGCATGGGTGAACGATGGTCTTCCATAAACAACCTTGTCCGGACTTTTACCTTGGAGGGTAACTTCCTAGGTGCAATCCCATGGTCCGTCATGACCGAAGGGGTCTCAGCGTATGTATGTGGTTATGTGCACATGTGTATACGTTTCGCATATATATAAATTTAAAGAATGGAGTAAACGCATATTATAACTGCATACTTTTATTCCGACATATGTTTCCAAGAATTACAATTTATGCGATCCATAGGAATCGGCGATGTTAAAAATGTAAAGTTCTCCCCAGGGAAAAGTATGAGAACCAGCTTAAACGTAAGACATTATAATCGGATATCCGATTATAATGTCTTACGTTTAAGCTGGTTCTCATACTTTTCCCTGGGGAGAACTTTACAT
>NC_068988.1:47617713-47622853 GCF_001194135.2 Octopus bimaculoides | reverse complement strand
ATATACATCTCGAGATACAATTACTTATTTTGTATTCTTACTTCTGTAACTTCTTTTGGACCAAAAGTGTTTAACAACAGATTCTACATACAACGCACAAAAAGCCAACGAATAATATAATGCTATGTCATTCAGTCTTCCTTCTGTGGAAGTCAGTAACGCTTATTAGACACACTCAGCACTGCTTCATTAGCCCGCCACTAAAAAAAGTCTTACTTTAGGGCCTTGTGTGAAGACGGAACTTTATACATTCCTTCACAGTATATTAAGTTACTTGACTATTTTGTCCCAGAGCTCAACGGGAAAAATGTCATTTGGATTGTATTGTACTGGGTTTCATTGACCAGCTGTTCACCTGGTATTATAAAAAACGGTATGTAATTCACAATTTCAGCGTCTCTATTTTCATATTTTGTAACCAGGTTTCATAAGAAATATACCGATAATGAACAGTCTCAATAAAAGAGAGGCAAAGCAATATATAAATATTTTACTTTATGTAAAAATGATTCTACTTAAGGCAAATAAAATGACGTTCTTATAAATTGATCGAGTCGATGTTTATTGTTTAACAAAGAATATATCGGAAAACTGCTTGTGGAATTCTTGCTGAAATTGAAATTATTGATCACTATAAGACATTATCTTAAGATAAAAGTCCCTTGGAAACGCTATTATTCTGTCTGCAAAAACCTAACAACGTTCTCTTTTTCACTCGATTTCTAATCTACAAATGTTCTATGAAGGAAAAAAACACATTCCATGAATTTCGACCAGATTCTAACTCTTTTAATATTTACTGAAATGTTTCACTTCGTACAAATAATCTCCAATTAGTAAATCACATCTTATATCATGCTGACGATATTTAAAAAGAATGAAATCGTGCCATTCATGAATAGGAGCAACCAAAGCCTGTTAGAACTTCGTAATAAATAAGAAAAATAATAAATACAAGTGTGAATGTTATGCATCATTTTCCACGTAATTCCTTAATTTCAAATTCGAATTTCCAACCACGTCTCATATGAAAAAGTGATTATCCCCCACTATAATAACTGGAATTCCTATTAAAACCAAATATTATAGATAAAAGATTCTGTTTAATACTTCTCAACGACTACAACAGCAAAAACTAAAGCAATGCTAATTTTTGATAAATATCAACAGTTACAACAGCAACAACAAAGTCATAGCACCAACAGTACTGGTGTCAAAAATGACAATAACAATAAACTTTCTTTCATTCTCTGTTCCAAATTCTCGATACATTATGACAGCAGCTACAACGACTATTGCAACATGACTTCGTCATGAACTTTAATCATTAACAACTACAGACCCTTCAGTAGCAACATTAGCGGCGTCGTATACAACAACCTCAACAAATGTAGTAACAACAATGACACTTGATGAACAACAGCAATTGCTTCAGTAACGCAATAACAATAACATGGGAATCAATCAATCATCAATTTGACTGCTTCGGCAACAACATTGTCAAACGCAAAGCAGTAACAGTTACAAAAATACACTTGTAATAACAACAACAATAAATTTTACAGCATACTGACCTCTACCCGCACCAAGCAACCTGCCTCTCCATCTTTTCTGCTTCTGCTGTCTTGGCTAGTACTTCTGCCACCACCACTTCCACCGCTTCCACCGCTACCACCACCACCACCACCACCACCACCAAAACTCGATGGTATTAATCTTGCAGCACTACTCTTTTGAGAGCCAGCAGCCAGTGTTCAAAGGATGCCTTCGTGTACGAAATGGCCATTAATTTTACAGCTTCCCAAAACAGATGTTCATCCTTTTAGTCACTTCCCACAAGAATGTCATCATCTTTGCGTAGTTCCCATTTCCTCTTCTAAATAATGATGGCTCTGCAAGAAACACCTTCATGGGAAATGTGCCCACTTTTGCTGCCTGCTTTGAGTCATATCCTCATAACTCAGTATCTTCCAAATCTACCATCTTTCAACCCCCTTAGCTCCCTCTCCAACGCACACATGTACACCGTGGGCGAAAATTCTTCCGACTGGTTCTAACCAATAAGTCTACTAGCCATATGTCTCCTCCCTGATACTCAACGGTCACGCATTATGACGTGCTTCTATAGTCACTAAATTTATCTAATCCCTCACTTTCTTGGAGGATATGCACTGACGCTCGTGTGTGTTTAATTCTAAAGAAGAGTAAAACCTTTGGGCATACTATTGCTCTCGCCATTAACACCTTCTAAGTTGAAGGAGACACATTAATAATATCGATTTCTAAAATTTTAAACATCTTCCTACCCTCAATAATCATTGGTCACTCTACTACCGAAGTGCCAGATCCAATGGCTAACCCTAACCCTCTTAAGATCTATGTACATATATATGTGTAGGTATGTACATATATGTATGTATATATGAATCTCTATCTCTCTCTCTCTCTCTCTCTCTCTCTCTCTCTATATATATATATATATATATATATATATATATATATAATATCTATATTATTTGATTGAACGCCACGCATCCATTTCTAAGTAAGTTTATCTTAATATTTTTGATGCGACTCTACTCTTCTCTGTTCTCTCTCTCTGTCTCTCTCTCACCCTTTCGTTTTTTCTCTCATCCTTTCTCCTATTCTTTTTTCTCCCCTCCACCGTTTTCTCTCTGTCTGTCTCTCTCTCCCTCTTCCTCCTTTACTCTCTCTCGTTACTCACACGTGACCGTCATCCATCTTTCATTTCCTCACGCGATCCTCTTTTCCTTCAGTGCTGTCGTACAGACTGCACATATTCCTATCTATCTCTTATATCTTTTTGTATCTCCTCTTCTATTCCTATCTACACTTCTATCTTTTTTCTTGTCAAAGACAATATTTCTCCAGCGTTCACTACTTTATCTCGTCTGGTCGACCGACTTTCCATGTTTGTTTTCGTTCGGTTTCCTTGTATGTCTCCACTTGACATCCTGTACCCATGTATGCATATCTATATACATATATATGTACACACACACACACACACACATATATATATATATATATATATATATATATATATATATATATGTATCTATGTAATTGTTACAGGATAGTATCAAAGGATCTTTGTTTAATGAAGATTGTTTACTTGTATGAATTTGTCATGTTTCCAATGTTATGGCTCCTGTCTCTCAAAAGACACGGTGGTTAACGTGCATCATTCTGTAAGGAACATCTTGCCTGTTTGTTGTACAGTCATGATTATGTGGAATAAGCGTACATTCATTTAGCCTTTACATTCTTCTCTATATCGAACCCGCTGGACCTTGAGAGTAAAAGTGCTTGCAATGGGAGTGTGGTAAGGCCTGCCATGCTGCTATGCTTCGCTCTCCGTAGTTACCAATGCAAGTAGATTTTGATATCTAACGGTATTAATTTCTTCAAATATTTCTTTTTCCTCTTAATATATACTGATCGATAAAATGAGCGCAAGACTTAGTATTGTTGCCGCTATAACAGTGCATAATCCTTTGAATACGTAGTGCCCCGGTATGATTGTTGTCCCATGATTGCGATCAGCAAAATACTCTTTGTGTATATGTATTTTTAGGTGCATGTATGTATATGCACATGTGTGCCTTTCACTGTGTGTGTATGTTTGTAGTTGTGTGTGTGTGTGTGTGTGTGTGGATGCCAGTGTACATCATGGTTGAATAAAGAGAATTGCCTCTGACTTGGTTCCGATGGCAGGTCATGCAATAAGCTTGCCCAAAGCTTACATCTCAGACCATAAATATACTGGCCATAATTATTTTATTGTAACAATGTCCACAAATGATACTGGATATCTTAAAAGCATGAGCAAAACCATTAGCTATAACCCAATAATAAAAACGGAGAAAATCTTAGGCAAACTCTGCCACTATTAATTATATCATTGCAGAGAGGTTAAGAACACACTTTAATACGCCTTTACTGTTTTTGTTAGAATTTTCCTCTTTGTTTTTGAACGATTGTTCTACTTTTGTCTTTTATCTCAGGATTGTATAGCCAATACTGTGGTAATTGTTTAATATTGAGAAAAGAAATAATGTATATAAGAGTCTATTTTTATGGTTTGTTTAAACTAGCTTATTCATATTTTACTTATGCAGAGTTACTCACAATTCTTAGATAAAATATTAAAGAGTGGTAATATAATGAACTGGAGAAATGGAGAAAGGTTAAAGTGAAATTAGTAGAATAAAAATCATTTATAACTTGTAAAAATTGGCCATGTATATTTTCAATTAATTAAAAGAATATATACTTGATGAAGTGTCTGCATTGTCCACATATTTATTCAGGTCCAAAAGTATCTTTTTTTTCTTCCGTATTACATGTCTTGCAGTCAGAATAAACAAAGGAATGTCAGCGTGATTCAACCGACCAATATCTCCAAATTTAAAGCCATAGTTATTCTATATATTCTAGATGGGTTGAATACATCGTGAGATTGCCAGGTTATCGATTGCGCAAACTCCTTTACACCCAGTACAATGAACGAATGTGCATATCGGAATCTACTTTAAGGAAAACGATTGAAAATACATAACATTAATATATAAAACGCGGGACATTTTCTAAATAGCTAATGCAAATAGAGACGAATGATATATGATGAAGACCAACACTTCAACAGATGTAGAGAAAGACTCACCGATAAATGTGAACATAGAAATCAGCATGCGCAATACAGGGCTTCTTATCCTGCCAATCAAACATGACCCGGTCTGTTAACAGTGCTGTAGATCTTGCATTAACCTGTGAAGTTGTATGAACGTCCATAGAATTTAAATCTGGTTGGCATAAATCTCCGGCCCGAGAGACTGCCAAGTTTAATATTACAGCCACCCGTCTGTATGTACGTCTTTCTCTTCGTCATTCTATCTATCTATATTTGTACGTATTACTTTATATACATATACATGCATATATATATTCATATATGTGTGAGTGAGTGTGTTTAAGTGAGTATGGGTGTGTGTATGTGTGTGTATGAGTGTTTCTGAATGTATGTGTACATACATACTTATATACGTATATATACATACATGTATCTATATATATATATAATTATATATATATATATATATATATATATATATACGTA
>NC_068988.1:47614741-47617341 GCF_001194135.2 Octopus bimaculoides | reverse complement strand
CATATAAACACATCCGTACACACGCACATACGACGTAGTATCAATAGGTTTCCGGACTAATTCTGTAGCGTGTCAATAGATGGCAACTCACGGATGCATGCGCAGTGAGAGCTAGCGGTGACCTTCATGAGGCAGTGTGCTGAGTGACATTGCTGTGTTTACTTCGCAAGTTGTGAAATTTGTGATTTTGTGATCATGTGCATGTTATAGTTTGCGTTTTTTTTTTTTGTCATGGACAAGTAGTTGGAGGAAAGAGCCAACGTGAAATTTTGCGTTAAACTTGGGAGGTCTGCTACTGAGATATTGAGCATACTTCGGCAAACTTACGGCGTGGGAGGCGATGGGACCAACACAATATTTCGAGTGGTACGGGTGCTTTAAATTGCACGACAGTGTAGCAGCTCAATCAAGAGCAAGCTCATCAGTATTTTTCGATATCTGTGGTATTATGCATCGAGAATTCTTCCCAAAGGACCAAACCGCCAATCGACAGTTCTACTGTGACGTTTTGATGCGTTTGAGAGAGGACATTCGGCGAAAGCGACCGCATCTGCGGTGAGCGAAGAAATGGATTCTTCACGATGGTAATGCACCTTGTCACCGAGATCTCCTCATTTCTGAGTTTCACGACAGAAAAAGAGATGGTATCACTTCAGCACCCAAGCTATTTGCCAGAGTTAGCACTTGCGGGATTCTATCTCTTTCTCAACATGAAAATCAGCTCGAAAGTAACCGTTTTAACACTGTTGTCGAGATCCAGAGCGAATTGCAGAAGGTTTTCGACTCGCTCACGCAAAACAACTTTTAGGCCGAATTCCAAAAGCGGCAGGCGCGCTGGGACTGGTGTATTGCTGTGCAAGGTGACTATTTCGAGGGAAATGATGTTGAAACTAAGCGAAATAAGTTATTTTTATTAAACATAACTAGCCCGTGAACTTTTTAATACCAAATACATGCATGCATACATACATACATACATACATACATACATACATACATACATACATACATACATACATACATATACCTTCGTCCATGTGACGATTGGGTGATATGAGACAGAAATATCTATGCAGTATACAACGGTCAGTGTCAGGAAAGGTATCATGTCTAAATATTGATTGATCGGAGTATATAAGGTGATAAAAGTCCTGACTAAATGCTTGCAGGACTCGTGAGCTTTGAAGTCGATGAGAAGGTTCTTGAGAGGATAACTGTAGGGAGCTAGACAGCGAAACTGTAGTGCAGATAGAAGTAATGAGACGACGGTATTATGTTTTTTTAAGAATGTCATGTTTTAATCATATCTATCAATAACGTTTCTAGTTCAATTCTATTGATAGTTTCAAAAACAGAAAATAAATTGTTTTTACAGTTACTTCAACTCTTGGACACGAGGGTTACGTTTAAAGATTTCAAAATCTCTTTACTGGCGGAATCCTTAGGTTGCCTCGCAGAAGTTACGTTCTGAGCTCAAAGCTGTCTGAGATGCATTTTGCGTTTCATTTTTTTGTGGTCCTTAACATGAAATACTGGGGGCGATTTGAACAGCTGTACAATTCCACTAAAATGCATGACTGTGACATTGTTAAAATCAATATGTCAAGAACCGATTAAAAATGTTTTTACAGCACCTTGTTTTTTTTTTATACAATGTTGTTCACAAATCTTTGAGAATATTTTGTGATAAATATACCTGGGTGATTATATCAACATATACTTCTTATAAATGTAGGATAACACGTAAATCAACCATATAATTCTTTAACTTTTTTAATATTTGTTAAAATGTAAAGCGTTCATTAAGCCGAACAACATCTGTCGCCGCAATGTATAAAAGTGCTTCTCATTGGACTATATTTTAATAGAGTACAGAGGATTAATGACTGGACACAAGACGTCACAATGGTAAAAAAATATATTCATTGCTACCTTCGTAAGTTGTTGGGTTAACAGCGAGGACTATTCGCAAGTTGGAGTCAATTATGAGCTAATCGTGGCCACAACTAAAAATCACGCACACAAAGTGCATCATAAATGATACAAAGATTTGAACCTTTCATCACAGAATTAGTTTGCTAAAAGTTCAACATGTTATTGTGCCTGCATTCAATACGCAACAATGCGATATGTAGATTGGTGCATTAAGCTAACTGTTGTAAATAGAAATATAACCGGATATATATTTTACTATGTTACACTAAGCTTAGACATGAAGGCAGAATATACAACAGGGTCACTGAATGGTCGCTCAAACAGCTAGAAATAGTAACTAAATTGCTCACAAACTATACTCTATATTCCTAAGCTGGAGGAACAACAGTCTGAATAAAATGCAGGATGGTAGCGGGTGGCTTGTCTTTGATAAGAGAAAAGTTTGACCAGAACGGACTTGAAGCTGAACTACTACTACTACTACTACTACTACTACTACTACTACTACTACTACTACTACTACTACTACGATACACATGTATCGTAGGACAGTCAGCAAACAACAGTGGAAATATACTTACATGTACACTAACACGCACATAAATATGTATACGTGTGTGTGTGTATTTATGCATGCTTATATATATATATATATATATATATAT
>NC_068988.1:47611912-47613689 GCF_001194135.2 Octopus bimaculoides | reverse complement strand
ATATATATGCATGTATATATGTTTGTATATATACACACACACATATATATAAATATACACATACACACACATGCACACATACATACATACTTAATGCACAAACACGAGTTTTTTTTTTAGCCCGTGAACCGTTTTAACAAGACAGCCATTTGGAAAAAGCACTCTTGTCAAGATAGGTTTTTGTCAAACGATATATTACAGTGTAGATGTTTGAATAGATATCTCCCAGTGAATACTGAATTACACTCACTGGATGTATACATGTCAAATTGGAACGCTGAGCTTTACGTCAAATTTCTTTCAAGTAAAAACAGGAGAATACAGAATGGAAACAACAAAGAAATGACGTATGTAGCATATTGATATTAGACATAACCCTCACACACACACTGACAGAGGTGTGTACCTGTGTACGCATAATATACATAAATGTATATAAACAGACATACACACACACCTGTGAAGCTTGTATTTTATATTCTTGGCTATTGTTATCAAAAGTGTATTGGTATCAAAATAGTGCGTCCACGAGTCTAATGAATTTTAAAATAGCCGCTTATTAAAATGAAAGAAGCTGAGGTATGAATAATATAGTAATTGAGATGAATATGTATATTAAACCAAAAAACGTGATAGCTATGGAAACACTTTATGGTGATGGTCGTGGTTAGCAGTCGTGGTTGAAATGGTGGTAATCGTAATGCTGGTGTTGGGAGTGGATATACTCTTGTGTTAAGCTGTTTTGTGCGTCTGTTGTTATTAGTACATATTCTCGTATAGATATACGAACACAAACTGGAGCAGCTTTATAATAGATAAAGTAGTCACAAGTAGAATAATAATCTCATTGGCGATTGAATTTCATCCAAAGCATCTAATGAAGAATAGATTAATTTCACTCAAAGTTTGTTTAGATCTATGTAATTAAATATCATAAGGCATTTTCTCAATCGTTCTATAAATTCGGTGATCCAATGTTATCTGTTCAACGGACATTTGCGGATGCAATAGTTGGACACATCGTCCAGGCGGTATCTCAAAACCATTCAATGTTTCGAACTTTCCAACGTACACATTCAGAAAACTTGACATGAATTCATCAAGCCTCGGCCTAGGTCCAAACGGTATTCTACTGACCCCACACGTCATCTTTTTGGAACTACTGGTAGTTAGATGCATTCTTAGCAGCAGCTACGTTGTATTTTTATGGTTCTTCTGTGGAAAGCTTCTGAAATGCGAAGCGTTTTATGGGCCTTACTAAGAATACAACCTGCAAACTTCCGTCACTAACCTCCACTGTTTAACATCTTGCTCACCACCCATTTTTCCTGATATTTCGTTATTTTCCTCTCTAAAACTTCCGATAGTCCCTCTCCTCAGAGCATTCTTGATTCCAATGGGATTAATTTCTCTGCTGCCTTGGGAACGAAGATGTTATTTAGTCTCAGCTTTTCCTGGGCGATGTGAGTTAAAAACTTAAACTGAAAATTTCTCAGATTGCTTAGAACACTATCAATAAAACCAATAACTGTGATTGTCCATATACAACAAAATCATATTGTTACATAAAAAGAAAACATAAATTCACATTGATTACGGTGTGAATATATATTCTGATGTGAGTATTTTAAAGAAGTACATTTTATATATTGGAATTTTTGATAAAGAGCATATACTTTGGGGGTCATGAGTATATTAACCTGAATCAAAATTTCTGATCGTTGTTAAACACAGAGAATAAGTTACTCAGTGAGTATATGTATGTTTATGTGTATAT
>NC_068988.1:47600456-47611814 GCF_001194135.2 Octopus bimaculoides | reverse complement strand
GTGCAATATATATATATATATACATATATATTGGTTGTGTGTGTGTGTGTGTGAGAGAGAGTATATTACCGAGACGTTGTTTCACAGGCGGATGCCCTTCCAGTCACCAACTCTTTACTGTCTTTCAAGTAATGATTTATTCTTATTGTATGAGTTTTGAAAACACAGAACAAGAAGGAATGACAACAAACCATAGTAATAAGTACTATAGTTTCCTAAATTCTCAGAAAATGGATCACTCTCCCTTGAAATTACGTAAAAATTAATTCTATTACAATTTTATTCCTAGATGTAAATGACAGTCGTTTTTAAGTATTTTCACAAAGGGTGAGCGTTGTTCGTAAATGATATATTAAACCATAACATATTCATGTGTCATATACTAGAAAAGTATGCTCATAAATTTCATATTAATCCGTTTGATGTGAATCCTATTGATGCTTGTATGGAAATAAGTTTTATTATATAAAAATATAAAAGGTGTTTTACGATTAAAATTCGTTATAAATATCTGAATCTAAAATAGTAAAAGATGTGTGTGTGCAAACACACAAACACACACACATATATCTATATATAGATACAAATATATATTTATATACATACATTCACACATACATATTTATATATATACATATTTATATATGCATACATACGTATATATACATATATACACATATTTATATATGCATACATACATTTATATACACATATACACATATATATTTATACTGTTATAAATGAACATATACATATATTCACACTCATCTGTCTATTTATCTATCTACTCTCCTCTCTCTCTCTCTCTGTTTATATATAAATATACATATATATACATGAATACATATATATACATGTACATATATATATACACACATGCACACACACACACACACGCACACACACACATATATATATATATATATATAGATAGATAGATAGATAGATAGATAGATAGATAGATAGATAGATAGATGGATAGATTGATAGATAAATAGTTAGATAGATAGATAGATAGAGAGAGAGATAGACACGCACACAGACAGCATGATCGATATATATATTTACACGCATACATATGTACTGACATATGCATACATAAATACATCAGACTTATATGCATGCATATATATATGTGTGTGTGTGTGTGTGTGTGTGTGTGTGTGTGTGTGTGTGTGTGTGTGTGTGTGTGTGTGTGTGTGTGTGTGTGTGTGTGTGTGTGCATGTGTGTGTGTCTGCATGTGTGTGTGTGCGTGTGTGTGTGTATGTATGTTTATATATTCTTGTAGAGTCTAGTTTCGTCTTCTTTGCTACACAAAAATGATAGACTGATAAATGGATGTTGTTACATTTAAAAATATTCTTTGGGAATCTGCTGGTGGTTATGTGGGTGCTTCTACATTAAAGATGACAGAATCCTTTTATCAGAAACAAAAAATATTATTAGTTAAAATTTCTATAAAAAATATATGAACCTCAGTAGACAAAGCTAAGTACTATATATTTATATATTCGTTTAGATAGTGTCCCTCTCATCTTTCTACCATAAAAATAGTTTGCCAATAATAGATCAGTGCAGTTATCTTATAATAGTTAAAGAATAGTGATTAAGTAAAACAAAACAAGCTCATGAATTGTACATTACAAAAATAATTATTTGCTATTAATGATTGGCTGAGTAGATGAAATTTAAATATAGAATAATAATAAATTTGATAATTATAATGATTAAAAGGAATAAAAGAAACTGATAGAACATTTAGAAACATATTTTATGAAAATATTATCGAGTGATCAAAGGAAAATGATTTCTGTTTTAGATACTTGGTTAAATTATAAGGAGAGATATATTCGTAATTTTATTCATCGTTTTGTCAGATGACAAAGGGTAATGGCCCTGTCTTTTTTTCAAGTTGTCTGAGACTGGCGAGGGAAATATCCCAGCACCACCGTCAGCTTGGGTGTACACTTCATTTGCATTACTATGTGAAGTACACGGCATGCAAGTTGTCTATGCATGCAAGGTGACCCCTTCTTAAGTCTCCAATATATCACAAAGAAAACCCTGCGACTTTAGGGCTAGTACGGTTAGCATCAGAGTCATTGTAGGCATTGCTAACAAAAGGCAAAGAAACGGAAGTGATACCACATAATATATCATCCAATGATTTAACAGTTCCTCTAAGATATTGTTCTTGATTGATACTATTTATCAAACCTGAAAGGACGACAAAGTTGTCCTCCATGTGCTTTAAAGACTGCCTCAGCAGAGAGATCTGGTTCATCTAATGGCATCCAAGGTGAGGTGATTGTGTTAAATCCGATGAAATGTTGCGATCCGAAGCGGTCAATTTAACTGAAATCCGTATAGTTTTGTTCAGCCAAGTTTCACTGACAAGTGTTTCGCTAACCTAAGGCTGTGTGACAAGAATTTTTCCAAAGTGCCCTACCCTGGAATTGAACACGATACCATGTAGTTTCAAGCGTCATATCCAAACCCCATCATGGAACCCTTGTTGATATATTACTGGCACTTCATTTATTTTAATTACATTTTTTCTGATCAAGTTTTATACTCGAACGATCATCTTACGTATGTTACAGCACCAAAATACATCTCATGATTGTTCATGTCTTTTGTCTAATTGTTGCTGGGGTTGAGTGTGAATATTCTAGTTCATTTCATCATGTTGAACGGTTAATCCCTGCACATTTGTCTTCTCTCTCCGTTTATTTTTTTCATGAATTCGCATTCATATTTCCCTATCACCATAAGCTGGATGGATCTCATATCATTTTGCCACCGTTAGTTTCAATCCTCCGGGTTGTCTCCCAACAGAGTCCTTTCTTACCTAGCACATACAGCAATAGGAAACACTATCCAACTCTTTTATACGTTTTTCCATGTTGACTGGTTTCATGTTATCATATAACTATCCCTGAAGATTTAGTTTGCGTTTGTCTAGAAATTCTTGTACACTCAGTATAAGTTCTGATACGGAGTTATTACTCCCATACACGTGTAGCTTGCAGTATGGCTTGCTGAGTCACATTTTATTCGTATATTTAATTTGTCACATGGTTTTATGGTTGAATGCTCTTTACTGGCTATATAGAGTACGTTTTGCCATTTCACCGGCAATAGAAATATTGCCTGCGACTGGACTAAAACATTCTCTCTGGAGTTACTCTTTTCACAGCTGCACTTCTGCGATCTATGTACATTTATTCACGTAAGTAAATTTGAAACACAAGTAAAAGGTAAACGAATTTCATGCGTTTACAATGATGTGTATCCTAGTTATTTGGTGAACTGAACTAACGATTCATATGATTATAAGTGGGTAAATATTTACTAGATACGCGTATCTTTGACATAATTCTCCATTAGAATCACCACAACACAATATGTAACAAATGCTAAGCTCATACGATTTCAGTTAAAGTTCATCTAGCGTGTTTTCCGAATCGTTTTCTCAATTTCACTTACAAAGCTTAAGTGGACAATAGATTATCGTAAAAGAAAATACAAAATATGCTACACAGTGAGTTTGAATCTAAGCCCTCCCGATTACTAAGGAAACGTTCCAACCACTTAACTACACGAGCAAACGCACTCACATTACTGACATATACATGTAAATGTAAGTTTGAGAAAATATATATATATACGTGTGTACGTGCCTACGTATGTTACAAATAAGCAAACGTACACGTGCACATAGACTCTCTAAAACGTGTATACACACACACACGTGTATATCTGCGTGCTTATATGTAAGTAAGTATATTATTCTTCATTCAGCTGTTACGAATTTACAGGAAGCTATTCAGAAATTAACTATTAGCTCACACATACATATACATGTATGCCTACACACATGAACAAAAATTTGCTTGAGTGGCTGCATTGTTCCATAAAAGGATGATGGACTAGTTAGCTAAATGATTGAATGGATAGATGAATGAATAGAAATGTACGTTTTTGTCTCCGTTTAAACCATTTTCCACATATGACTGAATTTCGGTTGCAAGACAATGAGTATTTTCCATAAAAATGGTTTGCTGTCCTGCATTTTCCTCATTCTTCTTCCTCTCCCAGGACCTGTGCCACTTGGAAAATAGACCGACACTTTATCCAATAATTTAGGAAACACAATGCGTAGTTCGTTATCTAGAAAACTAATCAGCCATTTTGAAAGGCAGTTTATATAAAGTCGGCCATCTTATAAACTATTGTTCTTTATTTTTTCAGCATTGCACTTACTTCCAACAACAGCAACAAGTCAAACTAACAAAGAGATCTTTATGTGGTCACTCAACCTGCTAGAAATGACAGTCTAATCTTTCTCTAATCTCACCCTGTCGTCTTAAAATAGACATCTAGAGTGACCTTAAACGTGATAGCGAAAAAGAACTGAAGAACAATGGATATAATGTGGTTTTTGTATCACTGCATCTAAATAAAAGAGTGAATAGTCATGGAACTTCTTTGATCATAAGTCTATTTAATAACGGTTGACCTGGGGCTAAATACAATAACAGTTACAAAATGTGAAAAAAAAATACAAGCAAAACATTTCTGTTAAATTATTATTACTATTGATGTTGGCGAGCTGGCAGAATCGTGTGAGCGTCGGAAACATGTGCGGCATTTCTTCTGACTCATACCTTTTTGAGATCAAATTGCGCCGATGACTTCGTCTTCTTCCTTCAGCGTCGATTACATAAGTACCAGTTGAACACAAGCACGACGTAATCGTCGAGTCCACTTCCCTCAAAATTTCAAACGTTGTGCCTATATTAGTAGGGATTAAAGGCAGCAAGCAGGTAGAATCGTTAGCACACCTGATAAGATATTTAGCAGTATTTCTTCTTGCTCTTTACATTCTGAGATTATATTCCGCCGAGGTCGATAAAATAAATTCCAGCTGGTGTAATCGACTTAATCCATTCCCTAAAATTGGCCTTATGCCAAATTTGAAACCATTAGTCTGCTTTAAGTTCTCAGCTCAAATTCTGCCGAGGTCGACCTTGGATTTTATCCTTTTGGGGTCGATGAAATAACGTCGATAGTTTGACATTTATAATTATTTTTTTATTTCTCTTCACTATTATTTCTTTAACCTATAAAACAACTGTTGTTATCGATATGGCAACTAATTTTGTGGTCAAACCAAGAGAGTGTTAATCCTTTGTATAATATACATGAATGCAGAGCAATATCTACATGTTAAATAAACATATTTAGTGTCACTGTGAAATTAAACAAGCAAGGAAAAAATACTGGCACTCGCTCCATCGGCTGTGACGTCGAACATTGCATTTGATCCGATCAACGAAATTACCTGCTCGTGAAATTAACGTGTAAGTGGCTGAGCACTAAACAAACACGCATTCCCTTAGCGTAGTTCCCAGGGAGATTCAGTGTGACACAGAATGTAGCATGACTGGTCCTTTGAAATCAGGTACTACTCGTTTTTGCCAGCTCAGTGGACTCAAGCAACGTGAAATAAAATGTCTTGCTCAAGGAAACAAAGCGCCGCTGGTAATCGAACTCAAAACCGTGAGATCGTGAGCCGAATACCCTAACCACTAAGCTACGCGCCTTGAAATAGAACAAACAGAAACGCCAAAACTATCGCGACTACCATGAAGATAAGCAATACCCTGAATAACGCTATCATCATAATCCTCACACCATCACCATAACCGCCTCGCCACCACCACTGTCACTATAACCAACTCAGGTACTACCACCTAAACTACCCGACTACTACTGCTGTTCGATACTATTTCTATAACTGTCTTATCACAGACAACACACTTATTACTACTAAAACTATCATTATCAACATTACAACTACGAGTAGTCTAACTACCAGTTATCAATACTATCAACATTACCATCACCACCGTCACTATAAATCCACCCCACCACCATCTCTATTGAATACATCTACATTTATTTAACACTGACTGTATTTAAACAGTAAACAGAATAAGAGTGTTATATTGGAGTAATACATAGCTTTTCATCGTTAAAAACTACTCGAAACCAATTTCAGAAACTTGCTTGGCTGAATTGAAAAGCTTTTAGCTACAACAACGTTTTATGTTGTCTTTACAACAGGAGGGGTAGTCACTATTTAGTTAGAGTGGGAATGGAATACATTACCTGTGGGGATCAGAGAATCTATGCAGGACACTCTCACTCTCACTCGCACGCACATTCTCTATACCGCTCTCATTCTCCAATTTCATTTATTATCTCAAAGTCTGTTTCAGTAATTACCTTTCTGTTTGTCTGTCACTCTTTCTTATCTGTCTCCGTTTGTTCCGTTACTCTGTTGCACAATATTTCCTTTGTCTTTTTAATATCACTTCCTCTCTCAGTATAGATTAATATCTCATTGTGTTTATAGGTATATACATACATTGACACTTTATATATAATAGAGATGAGATTAACTGCATAGCATTCAATAGCGAGCAAGCAGAGTTTAATGCAATATTGTCAACAGTTAAAATCTGGTACGGCTACAGTCTATTTCGTGAAATTATTTCAATGTTTTACATTTTGTTCCCCATTTCTTTTGCGCAAGAAGTTGGTATCGACAACGATATGAAACTCAAAACAGGGGCAAGACCAAGCGTTTTATGCAAATATCGCATAAATTCATGAAACAATTTAAGGTGGCGAGCGGGCTAAATTGTTAGCGCGCAGGTACCGTGTGTTTTTGCCTTTCGTTCTTTTGAAGTCGGTAAATTAAGTACTTCTCAAGCACTGGGGTGGATGTAACGGACATAAACCTATCACGAAATTAATGGCCTTGTGCGAAGTTTTGTAACCAGTTTCATGAAACAGTTTGTAGACATATGAAATCTTAATTTCTCTTTGTATGAATGTATTTATTTATGAATCTTTCATTTTTCATATTTTACTCGTTTTAGTCTATGGACTACGGCCATGAAAAGGCACCGCTATGAGAGGTTTAGTCAAACAGACTACCCTTACTCCGGTACTTATTTTAAAATCTTGTCACTTATTCGAAGCTCTCTTTGTCGAACCACTAAATTACATGGAACGCAAGCAAACCAACATCAACAGTCAGGCCAAGAGATGCTAGGGGATAAACAAAGACACTCAAATATATGTATATATACAAACATGCACGCATATATATATATATATATATATATATATATATATATATATATATATATATATATATATATATACATATATATGAAGATAAATTAAATATAGAGATATACTATTCACAATCCAATGATTTATTTATATTACAATATTACATTCAATACTATGAATATAGTATAACATAACATAATATTATATAACATAAATAATTATAAAAACCATAAAAGGCCAACAAATTGTTTCGACTTATATATATTTCTTCTGATATACACAATCGCAGTTCCCTTATGTATACAGTTACTACAGGTTCATGGTTTAGAAAAAAGACGAAATTCTGTGTGAAAGGACGGTTGGATTGTAAAAATTAATTCAAATGTCTATGTATTATGACCGTGAGCGGTAACTATTCAATCATGCATGAATTACAATTAAAAAACAGCAAAAGAGCTTTAACAGACGATACAGTCAAGATAGTGCAATCCGCAGCCATTGAAATTCACTTCATTATATCTCAAACACATACCAATTGAAACCCTTTCATGTCCATGATAGTCACCTGTCACCACAACATACAACAATATGATATATGTGTATATAAATGTATATAATTAAGTATGCAAGTCTTCTCCTACGTATAACTGCAACAAAAATATATAAACAATTACATCTTCAATACAACTCTTTTATTTATTTAAATTAACTGGTATCAAACAATTATTATTTAAATTAACTTATAATAATCTTCTATATTTATTATTTTCTCGGGGCTATAATTCTGTAGTAGAAATGAGTAGAAACCTAAGGAAAAAAAATTTTTATTTGTTTACTTAATTTATCATAAGGAGAAATCCATAATAACTGTTATTATAGATTTAAGACTGTAAATGTGATAACCAAAATACACAACTAATTTTTTTAGGGTTATGAAGAAGAAGAAGAAGAAGAAGAAGAAGAAGAAGAAGAAGACAATTCTCAAGGAGGTATTGATGACGATAAAGATGGTGGTGGTAAACATGGAGATGGTACCAGTGATGGTGAGGGTGCGGATAATGCCGGTGGCAATGGTGGTGTTGATTATTATTATTATTATTATTGGTGTTGTTGTTGTTGTTGGTGGTGTTATTGTTGTTGTTGTTGTTGTTATTATTATTATTATTATTATTATTATTATTATTATTATTATTATTATTATTATTATTATTCAGTAGTTTTATTTTTATAGCGTGCTTTCACTGCACTGCCGAGCGCAGCTCTCTGTGCCTTGGGTATATGCTGTGGTTTGCTGTGATGCTCTTATGGTTACTGTATTGAAAGTGTGTTGCGTAGGATGTGTGCAGTGCCCAGTAGTGCAATTTTCTGTATGGTATATATATTTGTAAGTCCTGGTGTTTTTGCTATGTATTTGTCCAAATATTTTTTTTTATCATACCTAAGGCACCTACTACGATAGGAATTGTCTCTGTTTTTAGATTCCACATTCGAGTCACATCTATTTCCAGGTCTTTCGATGACATACTGTTTATTCTTTTTCCTTTGTTCCAACGTTTTGTCATCTTGGTTTTACAGTGCATTTTTGTGTGTCCAATTTTATCCCAACGGAAGAATTCCACTTTCTTAAATGAGCATTTTTTTTCTCAGATGTGGACCTGCATATGCAAAACATGGGTTTATTTCCTGATTCTTGTCCTCTTTGTACTGTATTTTATTACACACTTCTTTTCTATTCTGCCTATTTCACACTTGTTTCATTTGGGAGCAATCTTTATGTTTAATGTTTCTCTGTTTCGCGTCTTAAATCTACTATTCTTTCACACTCTTTTGACACTTCTTGTAAGGTTACAGCTTGGTCTTCGTCCAGTTTATCGAGAATTCTTCTTACTTCAGTGTTTTTCTCTGCAGTTAGTCTCTGAGTAAATATCAGACACTTGAACTTATCTGGCGTTACTTCGTCCAGCTTGAACTTTTCACATTCTCGGTTAACTCTATCAGCATATGTGATGTAGTTTTCCTCGTTTTTTTTTTTTTTTTTTTTTTTTTTTTGTATTTTCAAACATTTCCAACGGGTATTGAACAAAGAGCTTTTCTCACTAAAAAGTTTACAGAATATATTTATTGTATCTTTAAAGTTTATATCAAAAGTTTTTTTTTTCGGGATTACGTAATTGCTCTAACGCTCAAGTTCTCCTGCTGCCAGTTTTCTTAGGATTAAACGCGTTTGTATACCATCGTCTTAATCTTTGCCCTCTTTATTGAAGATCTGTTCGTATCTTCTATAATAAACCTCGAAGGTAACTCCTTCGTCTGGTTCGTACTTAAACTCTGTTATTGAGTTCGCATCATAATCTAGCGAGAACATATCAGCATATCCTGACGACTTACTCTTCATTAATTGCAGCATTTGTTGTTGTTGCTTCTGCTGTTGTTCTTACGGTTATAGCTACTGGTGTTGTTGTTCTTTCAGTTGCTGTTGTTTCTGTTTTTGCAACTCGAGCAAACCGGCCAACAGATTTTCCATAATTTTACAATATTTTCCCCGTAAAATTCGCACAAAAAATAACTTTTACAAGTTTGTTTCTTCCTCGTGAGTTTGTTAATTCCTAATCCCCACCGTTGTAATCCTTAATGTCGGATTGTTAAAATGCCCACTGTGGTATAGCAGTATAGTTAGTAAAACAAGTAAGACCAGAACTATCTATGACCGTCTATTTTGTACTCTCTCTCTTTATACTGACCGACGTCACCTTATTTATAGCGACTAGCACATATCACTCGTCACGTGAGTGGGGTATACTATTATTAGTATTATACTCATAACAGAAAGGTGGATATTAGAGGTGCATAGCTATTAATGTTTTTGAAATTACATAAAGAGATGTCTCCATACTAGAATATTGGCATAACTACAGATGTCTGCGTCCCCACCCTCCGAATTTGGATGATCATATCTTTCAGAAAAATGGATATTTTAAATGAAATTCTGTACAAAAAATTCCGAATATACAAAATATGGGGGCAGAAAGTATTTTAGGAGGGGTGGGATTGGGAATTTCGGAAAATTCACCTGAGTCCATTTCAATTTGTCTTAACTTTCAAGATAATGAATATTTTTTTAATGAAATTCTCTAAACATATACCTCGGACTATGTAAATTCCGAAGAATTAGGAATTTTGGGTGAAAATAATTGGGAGTTATTTTTGAGAACCGTTCCCCATTCTGCGGTGTTTCGGAACAAGTCGTCCATATTTGTCTCTTTTTCTCCGTTTTGTGCAATTTTGTGCATCCGTAGATATCTACAAACACACATACATGTAATTAAGAAAGTTCAAACGGGGAATTATTTCATTCAGTATCATGTTTATTATAGAGATTATGTAAAAATTATACTTTACACTTCTATATTTAATTTTGCGTGTATATTCCTTATTTTTGCTTCTGTTAACTCACGAGGATAATGTTGTCGGCTCAGCGGTTCAGTTCCTGAAAGGAGCCGTGGTTTGAGTCCATGAGCAACGCACTTCAGTTTGAATGAGTTGCGGCCGAGTGTTGGAGCAGATTTTTCTACCTCCCACTGTTACATAGTAGGGAGATTTAGATGATTTTTTATGTGCTTGTAACAATATAGTTACCTAAAACTATTACCAGAGACATGGTACATATTAACAAGTCATACACACACACAAACACACACACGCACACACGAAAACATAATTGAATGTGTGAATGTGTTTGTATTTAAAGATCGAAGAATACTTAACACCCTTTTCTTTTCACAAGTAAGGGCCAATATTTAATTTGAAATTTGCCTTGTTGGCATTACAAATTATTTGAGATTATTTTTTCTTCATATCTCAGTGATTAAATCTACCTTACTTCAGCCATAGCTTTAGGTAGTTAAACACAATTCAGAATAGCTATGAGAAGCTCTCACCAAAAATGTCTGTCGTATGTAAACTTCATATAAACGTTCATATATGGCATTCCATTCGTAAATGACAACTTAAATAGCATAAATATTTACTCATCTAGCGAAGCATTCTAGACATGGTTCCTTGCTCAGAGACATTATAATAGGCCAACCCGCCAGCATTTATGCATACATACATGCATACATACAGACAGACATACATACATACACATGTATGTATACAGTTCTGTGTAAATATAAAGATAATGAGTGATAGAGTGAGAAAAATAT
>NC_068988.1:47599679-47600194 GCF_001194135.2 Octopus bimaculoides | reverse complement strand
TGGTAGCAAAAAATAAAATATATTTTGTTAATCAACCCTTTATTACTAGACTGTTTTGTTATTCAGGATTGCCGAATAGAATGCATCTGAGCAACGGATCATATCTAGAATGCATTGCCAGCCGAGAAAAATATTTAAGATGTCGTTTACGAATGGAATGTCAAATTAGATATTATATTGAGTTGTATGGAATTTACATAGTTCCAAATGCTCAATAAATAGGATTATAAGACGTGTTGTGTGTGTATTTGTACATCACTGTTTGAGTATATGTGAGTCTCCATGCTTCATGATGAAAAGTTCGTACGTTCGTAGGTGCAGAAGCACATACATACGCATATGGATGTGCGTAATTCCGTATAGCGTAAAGCCATATCAACATTTTTATATCTTATGTGTCCATATTTCTGCGTGCGAATTTGTTTGCATGAACGCATATATGTACGTGCGCGTACACACACACATACATATATATATACACATATACAATACATAAATGTACATAATACATACAG
>NC_068988.1:47597666-47599669 GCF_001194135.2 Octopus bimaculoides | reverse complement strand
GTGTGTGAGTGTGTGTGTGTATGTATATATGTATATATACATATATATGTATAATTACATATATACCTACATTGTATACATATATACAGGGTCTTGCAGATGAATTGAGACCAATTTTAATCCGTTGACTTAGTGGGTTTAACATTTTAGTTTTTTGACAACACCTTGCTTGCTTGAAAATCTAATTCTCCTCTTTATTTTTCAGGTAAATAGCGAACTGATTCGACAATAAAAAGTCATGGAACAACTGAATCTTTCCACCATTGTTGTTTTGGCGCGCGATGGGCGCAATAAAATTGTTACGTTGACGAAAACTTCTAAAGGCAATAGTTTATCGTGTGTATAAACAATTTAAAGAAGAGGGAAAGATTGATAGAAAAGGACACAAGGCTCGAAGTGATTCCAAGTGCAATCCAAAGTTTCTTGCTGGTCTCAAGTACTGGGTTGAAGCAAGTGAGATGAATCGCAGAAATTCTTGAGTGATTGCATACAACCCTTCTGACGTCCCATGTGTGCTTCTGACAAATAATTCTGCCTCAGTGATGGTATTTGGACCTGTGGCGAGTGATGAAAGTGTCATGGATCCACAATTTATTAAGTCTGCCTTGAAGTTCGTCGCAAAAGAGTATCTGGACATATGGAAGAACGCTCTGTTATCTTAGATGGAACAGAAGTTCGGGCTTGACAATGTGGTGCTTATCCAAGATTATGCACCCTTGCCGTGGGTCAAAAGCAACACAAACCTTCTTTGATGAGAATGTGCCATTTTTTGTGAGGGTCAACATCTGGTCCAGTAATAAGCCCAGATCTCAACCTTCTCGATTTTATAGGGTGTACTTCAAGCAAAGACCAATGACACTCGAGTGTCAATAGTTTGAAGACCTGCATCGTGCGTACGGCTTGCAAAATAAAAAAGGTGGATGTCGCGGTAGTTGCATACAAATTTCGTTCCCCTGTGGAGACAGTAATTTCCCAAAATATTGGCCATATTGAGTGATAAATGTTTTTGTTGTAATGAATGTCATATAAAACCTATGTCTGTCTACTACCATTATTTTAGTATTTATAGCCAGTTTTATGCATCTTAAAAGTTGACTCTCAATTCGTGAGCAGGCTGCTATTTATAGGCGTAAGAAAATTTATTTTCAATTTGGTTGGTGTTAAAACACGTAGAAGGCATACACATACAGGCATTTGCACGCTAAATATACTACAAGAGGTGACTGAATTTAAAAGTTCAACTTGACAAAACACCCAAGTATGCAACCAAATAAAAGACTTGCCATCTATGCAGAACTACGTCTTGTCAAAGTAGGAAATTGTCGTAAACATGCAAGGGTAAATTGGGTTGATCGAGAGAAAGTTTATTGATGATGGGCAGAATTCTAATAATGTATAAATTACAGGTGGTCGTATTGTTACCTACCTAGTATCTTAATAATTCAACCAAGTGTGATCTCTTTCGCAGAAAGATGATTGCACATTTTGAAAATTAAGAGCCTTGCCAATGTACTCACTGTTGAGCGAACGCTACTCACAAAGCAAACTATGTGATTATATAGAGCGTCCTTATGGAAGACTCAGTGAATAACTTAAACAAAATTTAACATAGAGCAGCTGAAATACTTGGATGGATAGCAATGTGGGGTATTTGGTGAGAGGCACCTTTGGTATAATGCCTTGTTACAAGAGGGTACTGAAAACTTTCTGGCTTTGGGTAAAAGAAAATACATGAAGACCAGTGAATTATGATTTTCCGAAACAAAATCCCCTCTCAGATTCACACACTTATCGCAGCGGTTCTTCCATTTTTCTAAGCCCTGTAAAAGAGCTGAGAATGCTGGAGCGCCAACCAGGCGTTTTGTGATACCTTTAAAACCAGGAAATTTTCAGCATACTTTCGTACAAGACTGAAATGATTTAAATTTTGAATATTTCATATTTTACCTAGTGGGTGGATTTGGTACATGGAAACTGAAAGAAGCCCGTCGTATATATGTATA
>NC_068988.1:47595962-47597565 GCF_001194135.2 Octopus bimaculoides | reverse complement strand
ATATATATATATATGTGTGTGTGTGTGTGTGTGTGTGTGAGTGTGTGTGTGTGTGTGTGTGTTTGTGTGTCTGTGCTTGTTCCCCCTCCCAACATCGCTTGACAACCGATGCTGAGGTGTTTATGTCCCCGTAACTTAGTGGTTCGGCAAAAGAGCCAGATAGAATGAGTACTAGGCTTACAAAGACTAAGTCCTGGGGTCGATTTGCTCGACTAAAGGCGGTGTTCCAGCATGGCCGCAGTCAATTGACTGAAACAAGTAAAAGAGACAAAAGAAAGCATACATTTACACAGTGAGAGGCTTAAATATATACAAGATATTTCTTTTCCACGTGTTAATTATAATTTTTTGACTGCATTTTCCAGCTAGTGAAATGAGAGAAAATGTTGGCGATTGTTGAAGCAAACAATGGTGAAGGATGTTCTGACTGTGCGATTGGGACAAGGAAGCACATATCATAAAGCTGAGAGAAGGCAGAATTTAGAGCTAGCCTAGGGCGTTGAATACTATAGCAGCGACTCTGGATCTCGTGACAACATTCGTGCTCTTGAAGACTTAGTTTAATATCCAATCATATAACCATTCAACCATCTATATATTTTCATATAATTTTTCACAATTCTAAATCATTTAGGAAAATAAAATTAAGCCTACCTATTCACCATGGAATTGTAAAAGCTAGCACAAATCATCATTCAATTATAAACGAATTCCATAGCAAAACTACTGTGTCACTTGATGCATGCTGTGGCACAATGAATAACTATAATCTTCACTGCAAGAACGATGAACTGTATTAAGAAATAGCCAACAACTCTTTCCTTTATAACACAATCACCCTCTCCCTTCATCTTCAGATCTTTGACACTATAATCCAGAACAAAGAACTTCAGTGAATCTGGTACTGAACTGACTCCAGGGCAATCTGGTTTAATGCATTGCACTTCAATGCAGTGCAATATATGCTTCAGGATGTGCATAAACATGCAAAGAAACATTTAAATCCTATCTCTCTCATACATTACTTATACACACAGCTACATAGACATATATATGTGTGTGTGTGTGTGCGCGCGTATGTATAACGACAAACGTAATATAGATTAATGAATATACACTTATGCGCATACATATATACATGATCATATATGTGTATGGATATAAGTGCATGTATCTACTTGTATGCTTTTGTGTGCGCAGTCAGAAACATATACGTACTACAAACACACACACATACGAACACACTCGCACATATTCACAGATGTATTTCTGTGTATGGGTATTTGTCCGCTGAGAGATATACAAAGTAGATATATAATGATTAATACATAAATTGGTTCTTGAGTATTTGATAGACTGGCGCACAGACTGACAGACAGACAGCCATATAGTTTGGTAGGCATAAGGGTAGATAGATAGATACACATTTGCATACATAATAACTTAGATAGGTATAGAAAGAGACGGACGGCTAAAAGAATATATGGTTGGATGTATAGATAAACCGTTTGATAGATATATGTATGTATGTATGTATGTATGTATGTATGTATGTATGTATCTATCTATCTATCTATCTATCTATCTATCTATCTATATATAT
>NC_068988.1:47595628-47595841 GCF_001194135.2 Octopus bimaculoides | reverse complement strand
ATATATATATATATATATATATATATAAACACAAAATATAATAGATAGATAAATAAGTTGATAGAGAGAAGTTCAATAAAAAGACAGATGTTAACTAGTTTCCGTAAGTATAAACGGACATAGGTATAACAAGTTCAATAAATAGATTGATTGCTAGACAAATATATAATTAAATAAGCAGGTAGGTTGGTATGTAGGTATATATATATACAC
>NC_068988.1:47595029-47595618 GCF_001194135.2 Octopus bimaculoides | reverse complement strand
ACACACAGAGATATAGATAGATAGATAGATAGATAGATAGATAGATAGATAGATAGATAGATAGATAGATAGATAGATAGATAGATAGATAGATAGATAGACAGACAGACGCGCAGACACAAATATAATCAGCAATTACAGTTATTTCTGGTAGATGTGGAGTTGAAATGTTTATAAGAAATTTAATAAGTGGCAGCGTTTTCTTTAGAGAATGCATGAAAGCTATTCTTGAAGAACGCCATTTAAGCAAATTTCGGTATTTGCTAAAGACATTCAGTTCAGTAAAAGAAAAGACCGATGAAGGAGAGACATAAGGAAAGCGTTGATTCAATCATAAGTAAAATCTATTCACATGTAAATTCAAAATAGTAACCGTACACGCCACCCTTCCTTGCAATTGGTTCTGAAATGTTGGCAGTTTGCTCTTTTGGAATTTCATGGGGATGTTCTCTCCTGACTTAGAAAAGATTTAATCAGGTGTATACCATGGAAACAGTTAATATAATTGCAATGAGTTATATAATCTGATCAAATACACACGCAGTTACACTACCGCACATACATAGGAACGAACACATACATATATATA
>NC_068988.1:47593098-47594967 GCF_001194135.2 Octopus bimaculoides | reverse complement strand
ATATATATATATATATATATGTATATAAAATATATATGTCTATATATATGTATACACACACGCACATATATATAAATGTAGACACACACACACATATATATATATAAATGTAGACACACACACACATATATATAAATGTAAACACACACACACACACACACACACACACACATATATATATAGAGAGAAAGGCAGATAATTGTCCACGGTATCATCCTCATCATTATCGCTTCACTTCAATCTTACTACGTTTGCCTCAGATTGGCGGTTTCACTGAGACAATGTTTAAGACTGGTGATAACATCCCGCCCCTCCCGCTAGCGCTTTTACTCGCAACTTATCGTCGCTATTATGTTAAACAATCGTATGTCCCAATTTGGCCAAATGCGTTTAATGTCAATATTCAATTTCGCTTGCAATAGCTGCTTTTTGGGGGTCAAACCAACGTATCTCCAGCCGCTTCAGATGCAAAGATATGAAAATTGTCAAAGTGTAGTACAACGGCTTAGCATTTTTCAGAAGTGTAGCAAGTCCCAATTACGACAGTTTTACAAAAATATTTCTAACTGAAAATGAAAATGTCATACATGCATGGATTTACGATTTTATGCACCCAACAAAGTATTATTGTTAAGATGAATCTTTTGCTAATGTAAAAAGAAATGGAATGGTGAAGCTATATATATATATATATATATATACATAAATTTATACTTACATATAAGAGACAAGTTGTATGTACGCTGCTATATAATATATGTGTAAATAATACAGAATGGGACAAGGACGCAAACATCCAGACAGGTGATACAAGAAAGGGACAAAACATACAGATAGACGCATATACATAACTATGTTCATATGAGTGCATATACATAAATATAGTTCTATCATGTTTGTGCGCGCGCGTGCGTGTGTGTGAGAGTGTGTGTGTATACATCGATACATACGTATACTGCAAGAAATACAGACAAATGAGAGGAGGGAGACAGACATTTCGTTACAACATATAGGATAACAAGTGCTAACAGAATTAAACTACAAGTCTATTTTCAGATATACATTAGTCTTAATAAATAAAAAATACACATCGCTATTTGCTTTATTCAAATAAATGTTCAAAATCTGTGTATTCAAGCACGAAGTCGATTTCTAATTTCAGGACGACTGAAGATCTCTGAAACTTCAACCTGCTGGTCAGTTATCAAATTCTTTTCTACTCTAGGCACAAGGCCCGAAATTTTGGCGGAGGGGAGCCGGTCGATTAGATCGACCCTAGTACGCAACTGGTACTTAATTTAGCAACCTTGAAAGGATGAAAGGCAAAGTCGACCTCGGCGGAACTTTGAACTCAGTACGTAAGGACAGACGTATTTTTTATTTAGTCAGACTAATGTATATCTGAAAATAGACTTGTAGTTTAATTCTGTTAGCACTTGTTATCCTATATGTTGTAACGAAATGTCTGTCTCCCTCCTCTCATTTGTCTGTATCTCTTGCAGTATATGTATGCATCGATGTATACACACACACTCTCACACACACGCACACACACGCACGCGCGCGCGCACAAACATGATAGAACTATCTTTATGTATATGCACTCATATGAACATAAACTCTGGGACCAATAAAAACGGCACACACACACACACACACACACACACACACACAAACACACATATATACACACACACATAGAGATGTGCACAAAACCAGTCCCAAAAACCAGTGAACCATGACAGACTGTCACAGACAAACCAAAAATAAAATTAAAAAATCCTTTTTAACTCTTCTTCCCTCCCACCCCAGCTAGCCAGTCATACTGTATCTTAAGACAGTAAAACATTCCCTCAATATACACAAGAG
>NC_068988.1:47587743-47590757 GCF_001194135.2 Octopus bimaculoides | reverse complement strand
TATATATATATATATATATATGCCAGGGGTATTACAGTGTCGGCTACGTTATATCTTTGCAGTATTTCTTCAAGCTTTTTACGTACAGATTTCAAATCTTACCGCCAACTTTGCTTTTCATTCTTTTGGGCTCTACAAAATAAAGTACAGTACCAATATACTGCTGTTGAGTAACAGACAAATAGCCGACAACCAAAATTGCTGACATTGTTCCTATATCACCAACATTATTAATTCTCTTTCGCTGACTGTATTCGTACATGCTGGCATGCATCCATCTGCTCGGAATTCCAGGAAACTTCAACATCAAAAGAGATGTAGATTGCCGCTACGTCCCTCACAACGCTAGTGGCATTCGTCTCAAAACTGTATTAATGTTACATGAAGCACGCTTTGTGACACTGAAACCACGTTAGCAGCAGAAGAAAGTGACCAGTAACTCTCTTGCCAAAGTTTGTAACCATGAAATCAACAGCATAATTAGAATAGCTAATGAACTTGAGGAGGATTATGAAATAAGAGCCTATAGAGATGTCTGCCCAAGGAGGGTTGGTAAAATCTTTTTATGAGAACAAAACCTTTAAAAAATGGACTAGTTACCTGAGAAGATAGTATACAGGTACTTGAGACGAACACCACAAACTATAGAAGGAACTAAGCATGATTTGTACCGACAAGTTTATGAATCCCACTCCGAAGCCTACCTCCATGCAATTCAAAAACAAGGGATACCCATCAAGTATCAACAGCATAAAATGGCAGTAAACATTTTCTGAGGCGGTAATGATTCTGCCAGCTCACGGCTTATAATTCTCTTAATATTAACATAGATATTAAGGCGGCGAGGTTGCAAAATCATTATTACGGAGGGAAAAAGGCTTAGCGGCATTTCGTCCGCTTTAACGTTCTCAGTTCAAATTCGACAGATGTTGTCTTCGCTTTTCATTCACAGTCGACCTCAATTGAGCTCTGGGGGTCGATGTAATTGACTTACCCTCTCCCACAAACTTGCTGGATTGTTGCAAAATTTGAAATCAAAATTAACATAAATTGTAGGGTAATTCACGTCAGACTTTCCAGTGAAATTGTACGTCCGTCGTTTTCTATTGCATTTCTTTGTGCAAGAAGAGGTCTTAAGATGACTAGAGGAGACATAAATGGGTGTTGTGGTGTTTGTTCCGTTTCCAAACAGTATAATTATTAAAAAGAATTGAAAATGTTACACATTTTTCTCCGTATTACTTGTATTAGATATACAAATATATATCATACATTGTTAATATACATTATTGGTTACTTGGGTACGTTCAAAATGTCACGCTTCTTTATTTGGATTTACTAATCTTCGCACTCTATCTACAAATATTATTAAGCCCCTTATTATGAAATAGCATCTAATTATTTACATCCTCTAATTTTATTTCTTATCATTACTTCTTTTGTAAATCCTCTTCGCTCATGTTATTTGCACTACAATCAGAGGTTCCTTCTTGTTTCGAGTTAGCAGTTAAAATTTTAGAGGTTCTACGGGCGTTGATTAGGTCATAGGAGACGTTGTGTTCCATTATATATATATAATCGATACTATGAATACACAAACATATGCATATACATATTTACACAAACATATATATATTTAAATATACATACATGCACACATATGTATACATTTATATATATATTTACACACACATATATATATATTAATATATATATTTAAACACTTATATATATATATATACACACACACACACACATATATATATAAACATTTATGTATATATATGTGTGTATATATAAATATATATATGCATACATATACATACATATATACATACATGTATATATATATACACACACACATGTATGTTTGTGTATTTTATTGCGTGCGTGCGTGCGTGCGTGCGTGCGTACGTGCATGCGTCCGTGCACAGAGAAAAGGAGATGGTATATTAAATATAAATCCCCCAACATCATTAATTTCAATGATATTCATTGTCGGTAGCATGGTCACGCTAAAAATGTCACGCTAATTTATATGGAATTAATCAACATGATACATCGGTAATTAATTGGTAGATAAACGAACGGCATTATTGTTATTGATAACATATTTATTGCAAATTTACATATAAGAGAAATGTTTTATTTAATTTAATTTTATTTTAAGATATATTTTTGTTTTCAAAAGTAATATGCATCTCATTATTTTATATAAACATCGAAAGATATTAAAGAAATAAAGCAATAGTTATCGATGTTACATCACTTGATGTTAACCACAGAGGTAAAAATTTATTCCCAAAATTACCTGTCATATGACGTGTACACACTTAAGTAATATATTCAAGTGTGTGAACATGCGTATTAAGTAAAGGTTATTACTTCAAAGCAATTGTAATAACAATATCATAACATTAAAGTATAGCATCTCTCTCTCTCTCTCTCTCTCTCTCTAGCTCTCTTACTCTCTCTCTCTCTAGCTCTCTTACTCTCTCTCTCTGGCTCTCTTACTCTCTCTCTCTCTCTCTAGCTCTCCTACTCTCTCACTCTCTTTCTCTCTCTCTCTTTCTATCTATCTATCTATCGGTGTGTGTGTGTGTGTGTGTGTGTGTGTGTGTGTAGCTGTGTCTCTGTATAGTATACGTATGTATAGGTGAGATGTTCAAAAGAAAACTCCATGACGAAGAGCGGGAGTTGGTTATTGTTATTGCAGCTGGCAACTTATAGCAAGTTATTCGAGTTGCACGTTACCAGTCATCAAACACACCCACACGCACGCACACATACACACACACACATATACACACACACACACACACACACACGCACACACCATTCTTTCACTTTCTATGTACGCATGTATGTATGCATGTCGGTCGGTAGGTAGGTAGGCAGGCAGTCAATAAGAAGTTAGGTATTGAGCAGGCTTGTATTTAAGTATATATATATATATATATATATATATATATATACACACATATATATACATATACATATACATATATACATAT
>NC_068988.1:47582608-47587605 GCF_001194135.2 Octopus bimaculoides | reverse complement strand
TATATATATGTGTGTGTTATGCTACACCAGAAAATACATTGAAAGGTTTCACTACTGAACCTACTTATTCACAAAATATTGAGCTGAAGGCTGTAATAGATGTTATACTTCTTTGCTACAGGTATATAACTTAAACCAGTAAATTGCCAAAGATTTCGATCGCTGAAGGGCCTGTGTTGGACATGGATATGGACACTATACAATCTGATTTAAGCATAGGCATCTATGTATATTCAAATAAACTAAATATGAGAATTTTCAATTTACTAACTAACCTGAAAGACATCAGCCCAGTTCGCACCAAAGCAAGTCATTTCGTATTACGAGGGTGCTATGAAAAGTTCATAGGCTGACTAAAATACTCTCACGATATGTGATCAAACGAGGTATGTTTTTCAGCATAGGCCCCTTGAAGTCAACACATATCTTCTACCGGTGCTGCAGTGTTTGTGTTTTATTGGTCAAAGAAGCATCAACAACAGAAATGACGTCATCATCATTGTGATACTGGTTCCCAGCGAAGTGTGTTTTCATATTAGAGAACATGATAATTACATGGGGCCAAATCAGAAAAATAGGGCAGGGGATTGATCAATCAGTTCAAAGACACAGTAGCACACAACAGCCATTGAAAGCAAGGTTTTGTGTTGGAGTATTTTTCCCTGAAGAAACAAGACCCCTTTCTTCAGATTTCCTGGGCGTTTGGTCTTGATTACCTTTCGTGACTTCCTCAGCAAGTTGGCAGAGCACTCGCTATTGATAGAGAGGCGCTTTCGAAAATATTCAATAGACACATTGCCTTTTACACCCTAAGGCCATCACCTTCATTGCAGATGAAACATCCTTGTTCTTCTTTGGAATTAGAGAACGGGTAGTTTCACTGCGTGGACCATTTCTTTGTCTCTGCCTCGAAGAGATGAAGATAACACTCATCATGGTTTAGGAAACGTTTAGGGAATCTAGCTGGATCTGTCTCAAACAATGTTAAATTTTCCTGTGATGTGATCAGCCAGGTACGTTTTGATCAGGCATCAGAAGACGTGACACCCACAGAGCAGAAACCTTCATCATGCCAAGTTCATTGTGCAGAATATTCTCAACTCTCTCACGAGATATGCTAATAGCACTGACTTTTTGATTTATAATCAATTGTCTATCATCTATCACTAAGTGGTGAACACTATCAATGTTTTTCTCGTCGGTGGCACTTGCAGGATGTCAAGACCTCGGCTCATCATCAAGACCCTCTCTTCCCCTCGTAAGCCTAGCTTTTGCATTGTTGATAAATCATGAGCGGGAGGCAGGCAGGCAGGCAGGCAGGCATGCAGGCAGGCAGGCAGATAGGTATTATGTATGTATGTATGTATGTAGGTAGGTAGGTAAGTAAGTAGTTAGGTAGGTATGTATGTAGGTAGGTAGGTAGGTAGGTAGGTAGGTAGGTAGAAGTTGTTTCACCTTAGAACTCATCAATTTCATGATTTTGCATTTGTTATTAAACAGGCACACACGTGCACTCACTTACACAGACAGACATGCATTCACATATATTGCCTCCTAAAGTTCATTATTCTGTTGAGCATGGAGGTGTTTTGGTACGTTGATCATACTTAGAGGAAAAAAGGTGAAACTGTTTCGCTTTCAGAATTTTAATTTTCAATTTACTGCTTTACTTCTAAAAGTATATTTTTTCGCGTAAGATTACTGCTAAGATGAAAACACTTTTCCTTTCTTTCAACTTTGTAAAAATGACTTGTTCAAATTTATGTTTTTCATTAGACCTAATGTATTTCTATCGTTTCTTTTTCTATATTGTTTTCGTCATCGTCAACTTACCATTTCGTTGTTACTTTTTCAGAACCATCGGAGCGCGAAGCGCTTCTCACGATTGCATGCTCGTGAGATGGTGTTGATCTCTAAACAATATTGAGTAAGAACCAGAAAAAGAAATATTTACATGCAATGCGCATATGCACACTGAATACTTCAAACGGAAGTGGAAAATAAAACGAAATGCGCAAGTCAAAACAAAACGGAAGAGAAGAGTAAAAACACAATGTTAAACAAGTTATATGAAGTCTGCATGCTACATCTGTCACCGCTATCACGCAGGTTTGCTGCAATTTTCTTGTTATTTCCGTGTTACCATCGACAAAAACATTTCACTGATGGTAGTGATTTATTGCCTGTCACTGTTGCCGCTACTATTCTTCAATTTTATTTTCAGTGCTCGTAATGCCACCAATTTTCAGCTGTCTCTGTTGAACTTTTATTGTTATTCTAGGGGGTGTCTACTACTATAAGTTCCTGATCGTAAATAGCTGGATTTAAAAAACAAATCTGAAAAGATTCGACACGTAAAGATAAACTCAAGGACTTCACTAACAACAGCACATCTTAATTGTAATTTAAAATAGTCTCTTCCTTTTTAAAATGGTTTCAACCGTTACATCTGTAGACACCATTTTTATTAATAACAATCAAAGTAGAGTTGTAAACTCAAATATCGTTACACGTTTATTTGAAGTTTAAAAGGATCCATGGGAAATACAATTCGTTCTCAAACCTATCTGGAGCGTTTATAGTGCATTTTTCTAGTGCCCCATGAATGTAAAACATAATTTTGAAGAAATGTAATTTGATGGAAACGAAATCCTTAATCAGTAATTCTCGAATTGCTATCCTCTTTTCTATTAACATTTTATTTACTTTAGCTGCAGGTCTTCTTATCTGCCCCAGACATAAGAATAACAGAAGTATGTGTAAACAATTTGGTTTTGCATGCCTGTGGCTAGATTAAACGAAGTGAGTTTAGCAGCCTGTTGTCAGTTTATGCTTTGTTTTTACGGCTATTTTCTCTTAGCTTTATTCAGATTATATTTTCACAGAGAATATCCTGTATATCACGAAATATTCAGCTGTCTCCAAAAAGGTTTCCAAAGAAAGAGGCGAAAATATGTTACTGTGTTGGCAAAAATACAACACTGCAGAATTTTTCTTTTGCTTCGAAAACAGGGAAACTGAAGCTAATAAAGAATCAGTAACAAATGTCTCTTTTGAGAAACTAGCTGCATTCTCAAGAGCATCTGCAAAAAGTAGGAGAAATATTGAAGATAAAGAACTAACACATCCTATTGACAGGAATTTTGAAGTACCATCTTGGGATCTGGACCAAGCCAGATAGTTTTCTAAGAAAAGTGTGTGTCCATGTTCTTTCAGAACCCACAATATTAACGCTATTATATAAAAGAAAAGTGAATGAAAACTGGACAGTGATAGTCACTATTTTAAAATTTCAAAGTTTTATACTATCTGTGATAGTGGTGAGAAGCGTTTAAGAAAGTAGGACATGTCCAGCCCATCAAATGTGCCTTGTATCGCCTTTGCTATACATTAGATGTCAAGCCACCGTAATAGGTCTTAATAACGGTCATTTACATAGTGATTTCCCTTTGTTTAACGGTCACTTTCATAGCATTGTTTTGACTGTCTTAATAACGGACGAGATGCCGGAGCAGATTTCCGCCCCGACATCCGAAACTCGGAGTTTTATTATGGCAACCGAATAATTAATACATATATTACAGATAAATTCCTCTATTTACATAATATCGAGGTCTCATTCAATCTTTTGTTGTCATACCATTACTATTAATATATATATATGTATATGTCTGTCCTTGGCTGGCCTCAAATCTCACCTGCGAACCCATGGAAAACAAACCTCATCCAGCTATTCTGATTATATGTCTGTGCACACGTTTGAATGTGGTGTGTGCCAGAGGGTTTGCAAATCCAATGGGGGTCTTAAAAGACATGTTAGGATCCACAATGAGCAGAACTTACTTGCAGGTATTGGTAGTGCAAATCAGAGGTGCAATCTGTGTGGGTGTTTTTTCAAAACACTGTCTGGTTTAAAAAGCCACATCAGACACCATGAAAGGGCTAAGGTGTAGGTGCAGGAGGTGGTCAAACTCTGTTTAAGGAGTAGACAACCACCATATATATATATATATAGATAGATAGATAGATAGATATAGATATAGATATAGGGCAGGGAATTGCCAATTAGTAATAAAATTAATAATTAAAAATTTTGCCAAGTAGTTCAGTATGAAAAAAACCTTTATCGGTAAAACCATTTATAATCATAAATATAGAGGGGTCAGCATGAGTTGCTTCACCAACATACTGAAAATTTAGAAATAGCAGTCAAAGAACTACTGATTCTAAACTACAATTTTTTCTCTAACGGATGGCGATATTTATGGCACACATAGAACAAAAAACAGAAAATAAAATAAAAACAAAACTGCCTTTAGTTAATCATGTACGACGTTTCATGGTTTAGAATATAAAACTATTCTTTGCCATTCATCAGGATGATGTACGATAAATCTGAAAATGTCTATATACTCATGGGCATTTGACCATGCAACATCAAAATCACATGAGGAAAGGCATGTACAGTATTTATCGGGTAGTAAGTTCAACATTTCACCCCAAGAAATTTATCCCATGTGCGCAACAAATAGTCCCGCATAAAACGTCCCGCATCAAAGGGTTGCAGTTTAAACATCTAATAAGAGACATCAATATAAATATACAGATATAGGGCAGGGAATTGCCAAATAGTAATAATGTTCCTAACACTAACCCTAACCCTAACCCTAACCCTAACCCTAACCCTAACCCTAATCCTAACGCTAACCCTAAGCCGAAGCCTAACATTAACCCGAACACTAACCATAAACCTAAACCTAACCCTAACCCTAGACCTAACCCTAACCCAAAACCTAAACCTAACCCTAACCATAACCCTAAGCCTAAGCCTAAGCCTAACCCTAAAACTAACCCTAACCCTAACACTAACCCTAAGCCTAAACCTAAGCCTAACAGTAACCCTAACACTAAGCCTAAGCCTAAACCTAACCCAAAATCTAACCCTAAGCCCAACCCCAACCCCAAACCCAACCCCAACCCCAACACCAAATCCAACC
>NC_068988.1:47576670-47582505 GCF_001194135.2 Octopus bimaculoides | reverse complement strand
CCTAACCCTAAACCTAACCCTAACCCTAACCCTAACCCTAACCCAAACCCTAACCCTAACCCTAACCCTAACCCTAAACCTAACTTAATCCTAACCCTAACCCTAACCCCAAACATAACCTTAACCCTAACCCTAACCCTAACCCTAACACTAACCCTAACCTTAACACTAACCCCAACCCTAACCCTAACCCTAACCCTAACCCTAACTCCAAACCTAACCCTAACCCTAACCCTTACCCTAAGACTAAGCCTAACCCTAACCATAAGCCTAAGCCTAACACTAACTGTAACCCTAACACTAACACTTACCCTAACTCTAACTCTAACCCTAACCCTAACCCTAACCTTAACCCTAAACCGAAGCGAAACCCTAATCCAAACCCTAACCCAAACCCTAACCCTAGCCCTAAACCTAAGCCTAACACTAGGCCTAACCCTAAACCTAACCCTGACCCTGACCCTAACTCTAACCCTAACCCTAACCATAACCCTAACCCTAACTCTAACACTTACCCTAACGTTATCCCTAACCCTAACCCTAAACCTAACCCTAACACTAAACCTAACCCTGACACTGACCCTAACCCTAACCCTCACCCTAACCCTAACCCTAACCCTAAACAAACCCTAACCCTAACCCTAACCCTAACCCTAACACTAACCCAAACCTTCACATTAACCCTAAACCTAACCCTAACGCTAAAACTAAATCTAAACCTAACCCTAACCCTAACCCCTACCCTATGAATAAGCCTAAACCTAACCATAAGCCTAAGCCTAACCGTAACTGTAACCCTAACACTAACCCTTACCCTAACTCTAACCCTAACCCTAACCCTAAACCTAACCCTAACCCTACCCATAACCCTAACCCTAAACCTAAACCTAAGCCTAAGCCTAACCCTAAACCCTAACCCTAACCCTAACCCTAACCCTAACCCAAAACCTAAGCGAAACCCTAATCCTAACCCTAACCCTAACCCTAACCATAACCCTAGCCCTAAACCTAAGCCTAAGCCTAACTCTAACCCTAACCCTAACCGTAACCCTAACACTAACCCTAACACTAAACCTAACGCTAAACCAAAGCATAAACCTAAACCTAACCCTAAGCCTAACCATAGCCCTCACCCTAACGCTAACCCTAAGCCTAAACCTAACCATAACCCTTACCCTAAACGTAACCCTAACCTTAACCCTAACCCTAACCCTAAGCCTAACCCTAACGTTACGCCTAAACCTAACCCTAACCGTAACCCTAACCATTACCCTAACACTAACCCTAAGCTTAACCCTAAGCCTAAGCCTAAGCCTAACCCTAACCCTAACCCTAACCGTAACCCTAACCCTATCCCTAAGCCTAAACCTTACCCTTACAGTAACCGTAACCGTAACCCTAAGCCTAAGCCTAAGCCTAACCCTAAGCCTAACCCTAAGCCTAACCCTAAACCTAACCATAAGCTTTACCCTAACCCTAACCCTAACCCTAACCCTAACCCTAACCCTAACCCTAACCCTTACCCTAAGACTAAGCCTAACCCTAACCATAAGCCTAAGCCTAACCCTAACTCTAACCCTAACCATAAACTTTACCCTAACTCTAACCCTAACCCTAACCCTAAACGTAACCCTAACCCTAACCCTAAGCCTAATCCTAAGCCTAACCCTTACCCTACCCCTAACCGTAACCCTAACCCTAACCGTAACCCTAACCCTAAGCCTAACCATAACCCTAACCTTAACCCTAACCCTAACCCTAACCCTAACCCTAACCCTAAACCTAAGCGAAACCCTAATCCTAACCCTAACCCTAACCCTAACCCTAGCCCTAACACTAACCCTAAACCGAACACTCACCCTAACACTAACCCTAACCCTAATAGTAACGCTAACCCTAACCCTAACCCTAATCTTAACACTTACCCTAAACCTAACCCTAACTCAAACCCTTACTCTAACCCTAACCCTAACTCTAACCCTAACCCTAAGCCTTAACCTAACCCTTACCCTAAGCCAAAGCCTAAGCCTAACTCTGACCCTAACCCTAATCTTAAACATAACCCTAACCCTAAGCCTAACCCTAAGCCTAACCCTAACCCTAACCCTAACCCTTACCCTAAGCCGAACCCTAACCCTAACCCTAACCCTAAGCCTAAGCCTAAGCCTAAGCATTTCCCTAACCCTAAGCCTAACCCTAAGCCTAACCCTAAGCCTAACCCTAATCCTAACCCTAACCCTAACGCTAACCCTAGCCCTAACACTAAGCCTAACACTAAGCCTAACCCTAACCCTAAACCGAACACTCACCCTAACACTAACCCTAACCCTAATAGTAACGCTAACCCTAACCCTAACCCTAATCTTAACCCTTACCCTAAACCTAACCCTAACTCAAACCCTTACTCTAACCCTAACCCTAACTCTAACCCTAACCCTAAGCCTTAACCTAACCCTTACCCTAAGCCTAAGCCTAAGCCTAACTCTGACCCTAACCCTAATCTTAAACATAACCCTAAGCCTAACCCTAAGCCTAACCCTAAGCCTAACCCTAAGCCTAAGCCTAACCCTAACCCTAACCCTAACCCTTACCCTAAGCCGAACCCTAAGCCTAAGCCTAAGCCTAAGCCTTTCCCTAACCCTAACCCTAACCCTAAGCCTAACCCTAAGCCTAACCCTAATCCTTACCCTAACCCTAACCCTAACACCAAGCCTAACCCTAACGCTAACCCTAACCCTAACTCTAATCCTAAGCCTAAGCCTTACACTAACCCTAACCCTAACCCTAACCCTAACCTTAAGCCTAAGCCTAACCCTAACTCTAAACCTAAGCCTAAGCCTAAGCCTAAGCCTAAGCCTAAGCCTAAGCCTAATCCTAACCCTAAGCGTAACCCTAACCCTAACCCTAACCCTAACCCTATATATAACCTATATATATATATATATATATATATATATTCATATATATACATATACATATATATATGCATATATGTTTATCTATATATATATTAATATATATACATATACATATATATATATGCATAAATATACATTTATATTTATATAAATGTATATATAAATATATATATACGTGTTTATATATATGTATATCTAAAAATATATATGCGCTCATATACACACACATATATATACATACACACACACACCACACACATATATATATACATACATATATCACAGTATGTGTGCATTATCTCGTAATGTTTCAGCTAATGACAAGCGATATTTAACAAATGGATATATGGGATTGTGAAATAATTTTATTATATCTGCTTATCACGAAGGAAATCGAAGGTATAATCGAAATGAAACAATATTAGGAATGATTTCTAAAGTTATGCGATAATAAAAAGTAAATAGAAATTTTATAAAGGTGTAATTTCCATGGGTCTCACTAGATTCTTATGAATTTGATTCCATTAATTCTTCACAGCATGAATGGAAGACAGCTTTTAATTTCGCTTCACCGTCTAGACGAACAAAAGTGAGTCTTCTGAAAAGATTGAAATAACAGGAAATGTACTGGATGATGTCTTAAAGCACAGTTAATCTGCCAGCATCTCACCTGATGTAAATTACCAGCTGCTGAAATATGTGATTGATGATACTCTTCAAAATTCTTTCTGTTGAATGTTATTGGAGATGAGTATAAAAGATGTGAACTCTTTAAAAACGAAAACTTCTGTTCTGACCATGATGTAATATCTGAATGATAAGTAAAATGATAGTTCTGCGAAATGATTATTGAGTTGGGTATTATTTTTAAAGAAAATATGTTTGGTCTTTTCATATAGTCAGCTGATGAAGCCTCAAATTCAATGTATTTGTCAACATTCAAGTATCTGATTTGTTTGGTGGGTTCTTAATGTTTAGCAAGAGACACTGAGTACAAAACTAAACAAGAGTACACACAAAAGAGCACTTTACGTTGCTCAAAGCTATCTTAGGCATATACATATTCTGACGTTTTCTACGTTATTATATTGTAAGTCACATAATATACTTCAGCCAATTTATGAAAATATGTCAATGTTGAGTCCTAACTTGCTGGAGCTACTTTGTGACTATAAAGAAGTGTTAAAATCCCCTTAAATCACCATTGATTTGCTGTAGAAGAAAATAAAACACCGTCATTTTGCACAGTAATTGTTATATTCTCTCACACAACTGGATTAGAATTAGATTACTGGTCAAACATTATTCATGGACATTTCGTGTTCCCAAATTAAGTGTAACAATTTAAATCTCTGTTCGTTGAAATCAATACTGAACGTTATTATAATCATTCAAAATTTTCTTGCTATTTCACGTTATTGCATTGTAATTCTGTTATGTCTTATGATATAAAAAAATCTACGATATTTTCACAAGTGAGACAAGTGCTTTTCCCCCATAAAAAGAACAAAATACAAATAGGTTGATATTCAGTTTTTCGACGATTAATATTCATTCAAGCTTTATGTTTCTTTTTATTTTTAATTCTTCATTGTTGAACACAGAACAATGTTGTTACATGAAAAATACCTAAGCATTCATAATCTTAATTATTCTAATATTCTTATTACCAATTATTTATTGCGGTATGACTAATGTGGTTTTTTTTATATAGATCCAGATAGCAACTAATTCATATATAATTAAATTAGTAATTATGGAAGACGTTTTCTTGTTTGTCTTTTACAATTATATTTTGATTTTCCTTGTGGCATACAATTAAGTTAATTTCTTCAAACAATTTAATCTTTGTTTTGATAAAAAACAAAACAAAACTGTTGATTGAAATACTCCTTTCAGCAGCTTCAGTATAACAATTTAAGATATTATTAAATTACTATTTTCTTTAGTCTATATTAAGAACGTATTTTAAAAGTAATCCTGCAACAATTTGAATCAGCTATATGAGAAAGCAACCTACGAATTTAAGTATTTCGAATCGATCATTGCCCTAAATATGTCGAATTGTATCAGCTACATGGGAAACTTTTATTAGATACTTGAAAAGGTAGAAATAATTTACAAATATAAAAAGGCGGAGGCGAGGCTGTGCGGTAAGATGTTTGCTTCCCAACCATAAGATTCTGGATTTCATCGCATTACGTGGCAGTTTGGGCAAGTGTCTTATACTATAGCCTTGGGCCGACCAAAGCCTCCTGAGTGGATTTGGTAGACGGAAACTGAAAGAAGCCCGTATTATATATATGTGTGTGTATCTCAGTGTGTGTCTTTGTGTCTGTGTTTGTCCCCCCACATCACCGCTTGACAACCAGTGCTGGTGTTTACGTGCCCGTAACCTAGCGTTTCGGCAAAAAGAGACCGATAGAGTAAGTACAAGGCTTTAAAAAATAAGTCCTGGGGTTGATTTGTTCGACTAAAATACTTCGACAGAATAAACATATATTCACACAATCTCACACAGAAACATTTATACGCATACACAAGCACATACAATCCAGCACTCTCACGGCAACCATTATATTCATATATAGAGAAAATAAAGAATGTGTAGTGTCTAGCGTTCTATCATGGCGAATGCCAGACAGAAGGGTCACACAGGGGAGCTAGGAAGAAGGGGAGATAATAAAGTAGTGGTGATCCAAAAACAAAGGTGCGCGTGCGTGTGTATAAGAGAGTATGCATGTGCATGTGGAAGAGGGCTGGTGACCTTGATGCGTGCGTGTGTATGTGTAGGCGTGAAGATGGGGGGCTGGGAAGTGGTCAGTGCTAATGTGTGCGTGGTGGTGTAATGTAATGTGATGTAATGTGATGTGTGGTATGGTGGTGTATGGTGTAGTAGTGTGTGGTATGGTGTGAT
>NC_068988.1:47568160-47576538 GCF_001194135.2 Octopus bimaculoides | reverse complement strand
GAGGTGGGGGTGAGAGTGGGGGAAAGCAAGGGTTGGCCGTAGGTTAGGTTGAGGGTGGGGTAGAGGTGGGGTATGTGGGTAGACATAGGGTGGGTGGTAGAGGAGGGGTATGTGGGAGGGGGTTTAAAGGATGGGGTGGTGTGGGATGAGAAGGATAGGGAAGGTGGGGTTGGAATGTATAGGGGTGGGGTTACGAGGTAGGAGTGACGATGAAGGAGGAAGGAGAAGGTGGGTAGGAGTGAAGAGAAGAGGGGGAGAGTAGGAGTTAAGAGAAGAAGTAGGAGTCGGAGCAAGACAGGAGAGGTGGGTGGGAGCAAGTAGGTGAGAGGGGAGAGGCGAGGGGAGGAAAGCTGAGCCCATGTGGCGCAAAGGAGCGAAGAGAGAAGATTAATCCCTGTTAACGGCGCAGACAGGAGTCCGATGGCCCCTGTGCAAGAACAATCCGAGCACGGTCAGGTGTTGTATGTATGTATGTATGTATGTATGTATGTTTACATACATAGACCCCTGAATTGAGTTCAAGTTATTATCAATATATCGTAGCGGCAAGCTGTCATACTACTATCTTAATTAAATCCATAATAACTTTTATTTCAGACAATAACATTCCTGTTATTGTAACAAAAATACTTCCGGCTTTATATACATACATTTATTGAACTCTTTAGACTAATGGCATATATCATAAGCCATTAAAATTGAAGAGATATAGAAAAATATATTAATAGCAGTCATTTACTTTTGTTGAGTTTCGTTAAGAGAATTCCGATTAAATATTTAATTATGTCCAGATAAACAGACCTTACAACAATTTTTTTTCTCATTGTGGAAGCGCTTGTCTTTGTAGTTAGGCTGATCAGGTCATGATCGAGTCGAGGTTGAGTTGTGTCCTTGTGCAAAGCACTGCATTTTCATTTACTTCATTCTACCCACCCTAAAATGAGTATCAGTGATAGCTGCGCTACAGACTCTGCTGACAAGTAACATTGTGATCGAGGGCAGTATTATTTTTTACTTGCAGTTGCTTAGAAATCAGGACACAACTCCAGCCTAAGGGAGCTGTTGTCTGGAAACTTATTTAAGTAGTATGCACTGGATCAAACTATGCTTTGAGTCCTGAAGAAAATAGTATCATCATCCTCAACAAAAATCTTGACACAAGGCCAGCATGTTCAGGGAGAATAGCTAAATTGATTGTATCGACCGCAGTACTTAACTGGTACTTGGTTTATTGATCTCGAAAGAATGGAAGGTGAACCTTGGCGAAATTTGAACTCAAAAGGGCAGACGAAATACTGCTAAGCACTTTATCTGGTGTGCTAACGACTCTGCCATCTCGCCACCTTAAGTTTCAGAAACATCAAGTAGGGAAAAACCATTAGGAGAGTTAGTGACTGTAACGATTTCTGAGAGCATTCTCATATTGGAAAAATATCTATGTGTATTGGGTAAATATCGTTCTGCTAGCTTTCCAATCCAGGTTATCCAATCATATCAGTTACCTCCTGGCATACCTCTTCAGTACTTACCAAATCTCAGATATTAAGATCTGAGGTGGACGGATATAGTAGGCATTGATGATGCCAATTTTCTCCCAAACGTAAAGCGAAGTGCTGCTGAAATATCACTCGACTCTTGAGATTGGATAATGCCATACCTCAAAGAGATGGTTATGCCTCTTAAGCCGTCACATGTTTGTCCTTCGAAGCCTATTAAATAGACTCCATCCTTTCGTGTATAAGTTACCACGTCTTGTGCAATGCTCTTTTTTCTAACTCCCTCTTCTAAAGTGATGACTAGACCTCTTCTGATATATTGTTCTCTATAGTTATATGGTTGCCAAAATAACAGAATTTACTTTGATATTTCTCATTAACTAACTTGCTAATCCTAATATTCCAAACTATTTGTGTTGCGAATTACGTGCTACATTTTTATCTGCTAATCAAGTTTTTGTAAGTGTTTTATGTCCATCTGTAAGATACACGTAATCAGACATCAAAATATGTGGCAATATGTGGCTATACAACGCTTTTCTAAACCATTGGCTTAAAAACTATTTAAATATGGTCTAGGTCACCTTAAATGGTTTGTCTGGGTTTACTTTGGAAAATCTAGAGTATGTTATATCATAATTACATGCACACTTCTATCACTATTCCTACGTAAACAGCCCATGTGTAAAGAAATCATTTTGATTTGTTCAAGAACATTTAATTCTCCAAGATTTATGCAGAAGAATTGCGAATGACATGACACACTGATTAATATGATATCAGGAGATCCGAGGCATTTCTGCAAGTGACCTTATGTTGAGATACTTCTTATTCCATTCTCATTTAGAGAATAGACTCCCTCTATAACTATGGCTGAAATTGAGAGAAACTTAAAGAAAGCCGGTATTGAACTGGAATGCGTTACAACTTCTGTGGGAAGTTTGATCGAACCGTATTAAAGAATTTATTTAGATCAGCAGAGAGGAAAGATTTTATCCTCATGTAAATAAAAAAAAAATGGAATTTAATCACCATCATAACTTCTTTTAAGTTGTGGAGGTCTCCTTTGATTTCTTAACCTTTATATCTAACTTTTGTTACCAAATCCTACTTTTTCGAACAACTAAGATAACCATGAAAATCATAAAAAAGTTTAACCTAGCTTGCTAGAGGACTTGTAGTTATTTTTATTCCCAATCTACCATTTAGAACCTTACTCCAAAAACCTCTATCTCGTAGCATGATGTAATATCAGAAAAGTTTAGACAATGTCTATCTGGTTAGTTGGAGAAGAAGCTCCAGAAAATTTTTATTAGGTTTGGCTAGAAGCGGAAAAGTCTCTTTTTCAATACTATCACTCACATTTGAAAGCTTAATCAACGTACTCGCTTCGACACCATAGAATCAAATCCGATAATGACACTTACAGCAGCCAGACATGTCTTATACGATTTTATCACTTTGTGGGAGGAGCAGTATGGTGGGGCGTGGGCTTTCGAATGTTCTTTTTGTATTTGAAGCATCTACAATGTTCTTATATTAAACCAATGTCAAATTATTTGCTCCCCAGCTCTTTCTGAGAATAATCGCGCTGGTCCTGAAAATCTTTGGCGTATACCATTGCCTTGAAATATATGTTCACTTCGTGACAATCTTCATATTTATCCATGCTTACATCGACCAATCTCCACTAAATTCTTCCTAAAATCAACGAATGTTCCCATTATTGTTATTACCTTCACCTTAAGAACTTTTCTCCTTATTTAAAAGACATGGATGCGTATTCATCGCACATTCAAATCAATGTAGCAGTTTTTTAAGCATCATGTTCATTACTAGGTAACACATTCTCTAATCCGAAAGAAAGAAACTAACCCTCTCTCACGCGAATCATTTTCTCGTCTACTACTTCTTTGCAATCATTTCTTAGTTGTATTTTTTCTTTCTTTTTCAAGACGTCTTATCTTGTTGCAGATTTTTATAATAGTAAAGGTTTTTCTTATTTTACCAATATTTTTCGGTATGCCTTTTGGAATTGTAACATATCTTTCTTGCTCCTGACGTATTGCCGAATTTCTTCATTTTTTTTTTCTTCTTTTAAATTTATATCTAAACATATGCGTGAAGCTACGGGATTAACAAATATGCTTTTGCTTACTAAGTCTGTTATGTGCTGTTACTTTTCTCTGTTTTATGTTGTGAGATTTTCTCAATGTTATGCGTTGTTGTTTTATGCAAGCATTGTTATTGCTGTGTATTATGTTGTGTAAGATAACACTACTGTCGTTTTTGTAGTTCTAAGGCATGTTTTCATATTCTCTTCTCTATTATTTGTGATTACATTTCTGGTCCGAATTTCTATATAAATATATTATTTTCACTATTGTCTGAAACATTTTAAATATATTACCATTCATCGAAGAAAGGATGGGCCTACCATCATTGCCAAAGTCCACATCCATTGACATCCGTGCTACAAAACATTTTGAATGGAGCAGAAACGAAAGAACAAAATTAAAATTTTAAGAACAAGCAATAAAGTTTAACTTACTTTCGAAGAAAAACAGCAAATTCAAAGTAGAAACTGAAGAGATGACAAATATGTTAAAATCCAACAGCAACAATGGCAAAAAATAACAACAGCAAAGCAATAATAATTATTGTTTCTAGCATAGAAACAGATCAAAAAATTTGAGGAAGGGAGTTACTCGTTTAAATCGACATTAGTTCAAGATTGGTATATTATTTTATCGAACCAGAAGAATGGCCCTGGCAGCTTTCGCAATGTTAAGAACTCTAATAAAAACCAGCAAAGAATGTTTCCAAAAGTTGCAAAAGGGTTCTGTCGATTCATCATCAGATAATTAACAATAATTGTTCTTAAAGTACGAAATTTGGAGGTAGTGGTTAATCTACCCCACTGACAGTAGTATATGTCTTGTACTTAATTTACTGAGCCTGGATAGATGAAACTTAAAGACGACCTCAGCAGGTTTTGATTTAGGCTGTAATGTTTATTAGTATAGATAAAATAATTAAGTGTAAGGTTAGGAATTCCTAGAAAATAGAAAAAGATGCTGGCATCTTACACACTGAAAAGTACTACTGAATGTAATTTTATTAATATGGAATGCCTCAAATAGATAGTTTTCACCAGCTTCCATCCTTCACCATCTTTATAATGGTTGTGCATTGCATACGATAGACCAAGAAATTTAAAATTCAATACGATTATCAATGAGAGAATGTACAAATTTAGTTAGAGATGTACTATTAGCTGTTTCTGCCTAAATGTAGGTTTGTGATAATTCCAGCGAAGTTTGAATGAGAAAGAGGACGCACTGATATAGACATGTGCTTTACGAAGGATAAGGACAAGATCAATTATATACTATATTTTTCCAAAGGCATTGGTTATTAATAGGACACAATGATTTATTATAGAGGTTACACGGTGCAAAGTTACCTTGATTATTAACAGCTATGATGGGCTTAGCTTCGCTTTTAATAATAGTACAGTTCTTGGAATCGGGTATATCAGTATGATAAAATGGTCATAATCCTAAGGATAACAAATGGTTAGACATATTCACCTCACCTACCTTCTAATTTTCTATGGTTTATATATACATATACAACATATACACGTACATATACAAAATTCTATTTATCTATCTATCTGTCTGTATGCCTGTATATATGTATATATTCGTATATTCACTCACATTTTGCTTTCCCTAAAATATGTATCGCTATTTCCAGATCAGAAATTTTTGCTCTTGTATCCATATTAGAAGACAATATTAGAATTTTCAGAGTTATTAATCCCATCTTCAGAGTGCATATTAACAGTTGTTGTATTTATACATTGTTTTGAATTGATTCAAACTCTAATCTGCCCCAGGTGTCATATTTTGGGATATATATATATATATATATATATATATATATATATATATATATATATATATGCATGTATGTATATATATATATATGCATATATATGGTCTGCAGCTTGATAGATAAATACATCACTACATTTTAATAAGTTCGATAAAAGTAGTATTGATGAAAAATATTTTAAATACTTACATATAATGGGGAATTGATAACCGTGAAATTATATACTTCACCCAAGTACAGATAAGATGCTTGTGGAGTTTAACCTCAGGTCAATCTTGAACAAGTATTTTTCTCACATATAAAACAATATAAATTATATTATACAATGTATATTTTTTAAGCAAGTAAGTGAGGTTTGAGTTAAGGGAGGTCGGTTTCTATTTTTAGCAGAACATATGACCACTTAACGCTTTCGTCTTGGCTAGAAATGTGAATTCAGTATTTTGAATATATATATTTATTGCTATTTGTAAGCTTTGCTGCTTGTGTGTATATGTATAATCTATACATGATAGGCATGGGCGTTTATGCCTTTGTCAATTTGATGATATATTTCAGAGGATCAAATATCGTTAGCGGTTAAACAAACAAAAGTATCTGTCATTTCTTTAAAGAATCTCAAAATTTGTGTTTGCAATTAAGGCAACCGATCTGGTAGAATCGTATGCCCGCTGTGCAAAGATGCTTAGTAGCATTTTGTTTCCCTTTACGTTCCGAGTTCAAATTTCGCCGACCTTGACTTACATCCTTTGAAAAGAACAAGTACCAGTTGAGCACCCGAGTCGATGTAATCGACTTAGATCCTCCTTAGAACTTGCTGGCCGTGTGCCAAAATCTGAATCCGATGTTTCTACTTGCATTTGCAAACGGTGTCGTTTATGAATTTATAGGTGTTAATTTGTCTATGTAAAATTTTCAGCAAGTATAGCTGAGTGAATGTCGGTTTGATATTATTATTTTTTTAAATTGGTCAATCATCTTCAAAATGCTCTACTTTAACTTAATTAATGGTTCTTGCTTTCAGTCCATAATTTTCGACACCAGTTGACCGTATATTTATACTAAATGTGATTGTCAGTGTGTAAGAACGCGTGTACGATTGGTACATGTTGTGTAATGGTGTGTAATTATAGTAGGTACGAATGCGTTGCAATGTGTTTCTATTCCATTAATATTGGTGTCTTACATCTTTTAAAAATACGTTCATACGCAAAGAGACTGTTATTGCTTGAAGGATTAAAGCAACATCATATATAAACATAGCTAGTAAAGAAAATATTTTGATTTTATTATTATATTTTATTTCTCAGAGCTCCCGATCTTAAATGCACCTGTTAATTCTGTGAGAGCGGACAGCAACCTGTTGTCAAAGGTCTTAAGGTCTTTAAGAGTCTCTTTCCATGAATTTATCATCATCATCATCATCATCATCATCATCATCATCATCATCATCATCATCATCATCATCATCATTATCACCACCACCACCACCACTAAGGCTGGAAGCTGGAAGAATCATTAAGCACACCGGTTTAGCGTTATTTTGTTTGTCTTTATGTTCTGAGTTCAAATTCCCAGAGGTCGACTTCGCCTTTCATCCTTTCGGGGGTCATTAAATTCAGTATCGGTGAAACGCTGGGGTCAATTCTTTCGACTAGTTCTTTTCCCCCAAATTTCAGGTCTCATGCCTATATAAAAAAGGTTTATTATTAACGGAGGTGAGCTAGCAGAATTGTTAGCATGCCGGACGAAACGCTTAGTGTGATTTCGTCCGTCTTTACGATCTGAGGTTAAATTTTGCTAAGGTCGACTTTGCCTTTTTGAGATCGATGAAGTAACTACCAGTTAAACACTGGAGTCGATGTAATCGATTCCTCTTTCCCCAACATTGCTGTCCTTGTGCCTGTAGTAGAAAAGATTATTATTATTATTGCTAGTGTCATCATCATCATCATCATCTAGGCGGTGAGCTGGAAGAATCGTTAGCACGCCGGACAAAAGATTTAGCGTTATTTTGTCCGTCTCTACGTTCTGAGTTCGAATTCCGCCGATGTCGACTTTGCTTTTCATTTTTGTGAGTTCGATAAAAGAAATACCAGTTGAACACTGGGTTGATGTAATCAACTCATCCCCCCACCCCCCCAAAAAAATTGCTACCCTTGTGGAAAAATTTAAAACCATTATTATTATTGTTGTTGTTGTTGCTATCATTATTGTTATTACTATGAACTTATATCTGTGTAATTATCTAGTAACTATTAGTTAATTGATTGCTGGTTTTCTGTTGCTTTTTTCCCTAAAATATGTCAGTTACTGATTCTGATTTTATTGGTGTGATTTTTTTCATGCTAATATGTGTGCTTGTCAGTATTGTTTCATGCGATTTTATTCATGCAAAGGTATATTTATATTTATTCATGCATAGGTATATTCGTGTGGTTGCATAAATCAATTTATACACATCTGGCTTCTATATGTGTAGGTGTATGCACATTGGTTTTCGGTGTATATGCATGTACAACTTTTTGCTTTGTGAGCCACTGTATGTAAAAATGTGTATTTGTATGTCTTGATTTGTGATTACGTTTTTGTAATGTATTTGTATGAGAAATTATTTGTGCATATGATTGCTTTAAATACAGAACTGTTGTATATGCATATATGTAATTGCACTTGCGTAGAGGTGCATATATTTCCCGATATGGTTTTAATTATGGAACAGCGTATAGGTATATGTGAATATAGTTGTTATACATATGTGACTGTCTATATTTCAATCAACTACTTGTTGATTAAAATTTTGATCGCTCTTGACTTTAAGTATATTCACTTGCAAATATATACATGCATATATACACAGACAGACAGACAAATAGATAGATAGATAGATAGATAGATAGATAGATAGATAGATAGATAGATATATAGATAGATAGATAGACAGAGAGAGAGAGAGAGAGAGAGAGAGAGCGAGAGCGA
>NC_068988.1:47562622-47567998 GCF_001194135.2 Octopus bimaculoides | reverse complement strand
TATATATATATATATATATATATATGTATGTATTTATGTATATACGTATGCATGTTTGTATATATGTGTGTGCATGCATAAATATTTACGCACACATATACATATAAGCATTCATTAATATTGATTTCCTAACGTAAGTATACATGTGCTTGTATGTATTACAATTCATTTTTCTTTATTATTCATCAATGTTTATCATACAGCACCAATTAAAATAACTCTTGTCTTCTTAACAGTGTTTCTTTGTTGTTATACTTTCATATTAATCGATGATGCCGATACTAGTGCATGTGTTGCACTATTTTCATTACTATTCTTGTTCTTGTTCTTTTTCTCTGCAGCTAATTGATGCGGCCATAAACGTTTTTTTCCCTTTCTTCTTGGTGTTGTTTTTATTGTTTTGTTGCTAATTGGTACCATCAGTACTGTTGCTATTGTTGTAGTGGTTACTACTGCCATCTGCTGTTGTTTTCATCACAGCTGCATTTGTTGTTGATTTTATAACTGTTGTTATAGCTGCTATTGTTGCTGATATATTATTTGTTTCTTTTTTATCGCTTAGGGAAGTAAATACAGCATCCATTATACATTCAGGGCGTCCGAGGCTCAAGGCAGGATCGGATGTTATTATCTTCAAAGCAGAAACGTGACCAAAATCCTGAAATCATCCAAGGTTCAAATGTTAAATCTAACAATACACAAGAGCTAAGGGTACCCAAAGATTATATACAAATATAGCCCAAGGAATAAATACCAAAAGCATCCAAGGATCAAATGTTAAATGTACGCCTGGGACGAAATACTAGGGCCATCCTAGGACAGCACTAAAATGCATTCAAAAGGCAAATGTTAAAAGTACTTGAGGATCAAATACTTAATCCCTCTTGGACTAAATGCTAACGTCATCCAAAGACCAAATTTAAATGCACATAAGAGTAAAATGCTAAATTTTACCATGAACCATAACTCAAAATTACTGAAGGATAAAAGGGAAGACACCCAAGGACAAAACGATAAATGTATCCAAGGACCAAATGTTAATTGTATCTTAGTGTTATTGTTGAGTCCTAGATTAGCCATGATGCACCAGACTTACAATAAAAAAAGTATTTCTGCTATGACTGTTATATCTTTCTTCCAGACGGTATATCTATGACTAAATTCCCTAATAGGTTCTCCATTTTCCGTTTCTGAGAGCAGTTTGTGTATTTGAGGAAGAATTGACTGCTATTTCTAACGAGTAGATCTGCAGCTCAGTGATTGCCTTGTTTGTACAACTAATATTGTTAATGTTCTTAAAGATTTTCATTGCTGTTATTGCTACTGTTGTAGTTGTTAATTGCACTTAAAATTGTTGTTGTTATTGCTGTTCGTATTCTCAATATCTTGCAGTTGCAGCTGCTAACATTCCGTTTGTTAATGGTGTTGTTATTATTATTGCTACTTTTGCAGCTGCTGTTGTTTCAGTCGTTATTTTTGTTAGCGTGTGCCGTTGCTGCAGCCACAACTGTTTATGCTGCACTGTCGGTGATAGTACTGCTATTGCTGTTGTTTTTATTTCTGTTGTTGCTGTCAAAGATTCTGTTGTTTCTGATGTTGCTGTAGCTACAATTTTTGCTTTTCTTAAGAAGCTAAATAAAATCCTATTAAAGCTCAATGACTTCTTTGTTTCTTTTATTTGCTGACTTAGAAATCTCGACAAAGATAATGTATTTTAAAGGCAAAGGATGCATGATTACATCTTATTAAAAAAAGCACTTGTAATTTAAAATATAGGACATTGCATATATGTTAGAAATATTTAATTTAAAAATATAAAAATACAGATCATACAATATTTGTATTGTATTAAGGCGGTGAGCTGGCAGAAACGTTAGCACGCCGGGCGAAAGGCTTAGAGGTATTTCGTCTGCCGTTACGTTCTGTGTTCAAATTCCGGTGAGGTCGACTTTACCTTTCATTCTTTAGGGGTCGATAAATTAAGTACTATTTGTGTACTGGTATCGATCTAATCGACTTAATCCCTTTGTCTGTCCTTGTTTGTCCCCTCTATGTTTAGCCCCTTGTGGCCAAAAAAGAAATAAGAAACGTTAGCATGCCGGGCGAAATTCTTAGCGGTATTTCGTCTGTCTTTACGTTCTGAGTTCATATTCAGCCGAGGTCGACTTTGCTTTCATCATTTCGGGGTTGATAAATTAAGTACCACTTGCGTATTGGGGTCGATCTAATTGGCTGGCCTCCTCCCTCAAAATTTCGGGCCGTGTTCCTAGAGTAGAAAAGAATATTTGTATTGTATTGTTGTTAGTAGCTCTTGTGTAACCCTCGGCTCGTCCTGAGCGAGTAGAGATGTGATTGAAGATACACCTGCTTTGTCAAACCATTCAATGTTTGTTTCTTTTATACCTTTTTTCCTTTAGGGAAAACATTACACAATGTGTCCTGCCTTTTGCATATAATGATTTCAGGGAGATAAGATTTTGTTTCTAATTCTAGTTAACGAGGTGACCATCTAGAGTCTTGTCTTTCTGCTTTGATATAGCAATATTAATACATACGAAGAAGTGTGATTAAATCCCATGAAGCCGATTTTTACAGCTGATATAAAACATGTCTGTAGACAGTGGTGATATGCTTTATAAATCTGTCAATATATCTTACACATACATAACACAGGAATACAAACACAAATACGTACGTATGTGTACATACATACACACACACACATATACACACACACACACATACACACACACACACACACACATATATATATATATATATATATATATATATATATAAGTTCCTATATTATATAAGTTTGCGATGTCAATTAGAAACCGTTCAACTACAATTAATAATCAGTGGTCATGATCAAACGATTATGCTTCCTTGAAGACCAATTAATGCAAAAATAGATGTCGGTGTGTGTAGAATCTAGGGGAGACTGGTTAAGTTTTATATAATGTCCGACTATTATTGACAAATGCAATCTGCTATTACTTGTCACTAATCTATTTTCTAAATTTTTATACAGAATTTGATAGTGAAAGAGTCTCTATGTAATCACACGATCTGTTAGAAATAGCAGCATAATATGCTTTAAACACAATATCTTAAGTAGAAACATATTGGATTGTATAATTCAAAGTGAACAAGCAAAATACCGTCGGTCGCAGTTGCAGAGCTTTTGATCATCGATGTGTTTAATCATGATTGACTTAGATTAAAACATCAACAATATTATACAATAAATTCATTGTTTTATCATTCACTAAATCTCTCTCTGCAATTCACTTTAATAAACTATAAAGAAATCAAACAGGGAATTTCACACTATCACATGTTTCCTAGCATCGTGCCTTAATTAGAAACAAGCATCATTAAAGCGTAAAAATAATAGCACAAAATCTCAGTGAAATATTTAAATTGTAAATATAACAATGAAGCAGTATGAATTGGTGTCACTTCCTGGAGATGATTTTATGTTGTACACAGATCGCATTCACAAATCTCCTACACAATAAAACACAGCTACTAGCTGCAAAAATCACCCGGGCATATAAGGAACACCATTTGTAGCAGCAGTAAGTCAATCTTAATTATTCCTCTTATTATATGAACTATCATTCCAAAACGTTCTTCTGCAATACCATCCTAAAAATGTTATCTCAAAATTGAAATGTCAAGATACCGCACATCCACGCAGAAATAGCTCCAGTATCAGTAGCATCAATAACCGCTAACGCATTTATGGTACGTTTAGACCAGGACCCTTTTGATTACTATTTTATTCTGGATGACCCCCGTAGCCATTCGATATTTACAAACTAGTTTTATAGAAACTTCTTTGAAAATTCCTTTTTTTGTTTTTCACGCATTAACTTGAGTAGGTTCAACTATGTAATATGTTATAGAAAGAAACCTAACTGTTTCTTCCAATACATGTCAATATATACAGTTAAGGCAAACGTTTTTCAGGTGCACTTAAAATACTATCGTGGATTCCCAGTTCACTATTTTGTTGCGTGGACCCCACAATATCCTACACAGACCCTCAGGGGCCATATGAAATCCGGTTGAGAACCACTGGTTTACACGAACAGCAAGTGTTGTTCTCTGATTCATTCCAACTACATCTCCATTGTGGCAGCTACGAGAATCTAGTGGGAGTTCCGATACATATACTCGATCTGTTATAATTAGTTGGCAAATCTCCCTAAAATCAAATCTTATTATTTTTTCAAAAAGCCTCATTGGGTAATGTAAATTCTGATATGTTTAGAGAAGATGATCATACTAGAACGCTTTTCATGATTGGTATGATCCATCAGAGCCGAACTGGATATGAACATCACGATCAGCATACTGGTATAAGCCGCAAAGAGGAAAGAGTACATGTCCAAACGGCCATACTACACGTGAAACAATAAGCCATTGCGTAACGAAATTTATTGAGGAGGCATATCTGGAGCAATTGAGCGTTGTTTTCTTTTTCCAAGTCCTTCACTCATCTATATTCATGCTGTGATGTATCTGAATCAGACTTGACCCAGGATAGCAGTACCACCACAACTGTCAAACTAGACAAATAATCGTTTGAACAACACAAATGCTTTTAGTTGACATTTAACTACAGACTTTCTGTTCTTGAGATAAGATTTAAATCTACTCCTGTGTTGTGAAGTAAAACTGCAGAGAAATTTTTAAAAATTATTGTAAGCAATTAAAGTGGTTTTATTCCTATTATCTACAGGTCAATAAATCAAATAAGCTGTGGTAAGCTATCATATATAATAGAACAGTATATAGTGTACATAAGGTATAAGGATACATTTTTGACACATTGAAAATAATATACAGGAAAGCTAATTGCTACATAAAATGTAAGATGATATCAGAATAAGTATTTTTCTAGTATGTTTTGCAAAACGATCATTACGTTTGTAGTTGGTTCTTAACACAGCACATCGCTGTTGATATTGTTAAATTTCAACACATAATAAATAAAAATGAATAATGAATGATTGCATTTATAATATATTGCATCATAGATTTATATATTAACTGTTGAATACTTTTAAATGTGTCAAATCAACAAAATTAATATGTTTCCCAAATCTACATATTTCTCTTAGTTTTATGATTCTGTCGATAAATTACAGGATCTGATTTATTCTAAGTACTTCGCTAGACACGTTCTTCTCAACTCTCCATAAGAATTCTCATTATGCTAGTACTATACTTTATATGAACATACAATACGTGTATACATATTCCAATCATAAGTGTTTCTATTAAATGAAACTTCCAACTATAGAATTTCCCTCTCCTCTTTTTACTATGGTACTGATATATATATATATATATATATATATA
>NC_068988.1:47559320-47562509 GCF_001194135.2 Octopus bimaculoides | reverse complement strand
TACTGCTATCTAGAACCTTCGGATGATCTCTTCTCAACCGCTACACGACTGCTACTCAACTCTAGTCAACAGTCACTCAACTCTCTACCACGGCTAGACTACCTCGATTTATATGTCTTGGGCGATCCTACTTCTTCGCTTGGGGGCGTCGACACAGCATATATATATATACGACAGGCTTCTTTCAGTTTCCGTCTACCAAATCCACTCACAAGGCTTTGGTCGACCCGAGGCTATAGTAGAAGACACTTGCCCAAGGTACCACGCAGTTGGAATGAACACGGAACCATGTGGTTGGTAGGCAAGCTCCTTACCACTCCAGCACCTATACTTTCCACACAGCCACTCCTTATCTAATATATATATATGCTTACCCCCTTCTCTCCCTCTCTTTCTACTTACCATTTTAATCTACCACATTCATTTATCTTTATCTTCATTTAGCTTCTCTCTTCCTCATCTGCATATCTATTTAACAACTAATCAATCAATCTATATATACACATTTATGCGTACACACACGCGCGCGCGCATACACACACATACTCACATCTATCTATCTATCTATCTATCTATCTATCTATCTATCTATCTCTTTTCGTCTTACACACTGCTGCAGTCCATCGCCTTCTCTCTTTTCTGTTACCTTCCCGTTATGTTTCTTTCAGCCATCTTTCCTATCTTTGTCCTACCATCAGTTTTGTTCAGTTTCTGAACTCCTACCTCTACCTTCCCTTTTCAATCGTCTGCTCCTAATTCCCATCTTACTCCTTCCCCCAAGGTACTTCCGCTTTCATCCTTCACCTGCTTCCTTTCTTCCGTTCAATTAGCCTCTTTTTCGCTTCGCTCAAGGCAACTAGATGGCTGTTTTTGTCTCCGCCGAGCTGTTTCTTATGGCCGGAAAGCATTTCCTCTGCGCGTCATACGTTACTTGCACACTTACCTTCTATATGTCGTGTAGATTGAAAGACCATTTATGCTATTATCTGCTCAGTTTCGTTTTGCCTTTATTCATTTAGTCTTATATTTATCATTGAAATGTACGAACATATATATTTATATTTCCTTGTTTGTTTCATTTAGGACAGCCCCTGCTTTTCTCTCTGCTTGTCTTACAATTATTATCTTAGTTAAAAAAAAACATTTTGTATTTGCTGTTCGTTTTCTATATTTTCTGCCATTAACAAAGTATAGTCATTACAGCTAATTTAGTCCGATTTTTGCGCACACTCCTTTATATCCTCAATGCTCTACTTAAATGTGGGCTTCAGCAGAATGGCCAATATTACCTGGAGTGACAAGATTTTAAGTATCTCATGTTCAAAACTAATAAACTGGTCAGATTACTGTTCATCCTTTCGTGCAGTCCTTTTGCTATTTCCGTGAATTTCTTTGGTGCGTATCCTTACTATCATGTCATCCCATAAGTTCTGTCCTATTTTACCTTTTTTTTAAAAATTGAGTGAAATTTAATAGTATTTTAGAATGTCTAATGTAATTAAAAATTATCTTTATGCATTTGTGTACATTTAAACTAATTAAATGTTATTTTACAGAATAATAGAATTAAAATTTCATTAATTAAAACCCTTTCTAACATGAAAGTATCCAAAGAGTATTTGAGTTACATAATGATTTATGAGTACAAAAAAAGAAACTCTGCAGCCGAAGCGACTCAAAACATGCACTCAGTTTATGAGAAAGAATGTCTGAAAGAAATAACTTGCAGATGGTTTGCAAAATTCAGAAGTGGAGATTTCAGCCTTGAAAATGAAGATCGAATAGGACGTCTAGTCGAGTTTGATGATAATCTCCTTGGGGCATTACTTGAAGAAAATCCTGCATTATCAGTTGAAGAATTGGCAATAAAAATTAGTTGAAACCATACAAATGTTCATCATTATCTTCAACAACTTGGAATGGTTCCTAAACTTGGAAAATGGGTACGTCATAAATTGTCCGAAAGCAACCGCAAATCCCGAGTTGACATCTGATCTTCTCTCCATTCTCGCGAACTCATTTCACCCTTTTTGGATAGACTTGTGACTGGTGACGAAAAATGGATCTTCTATCGAAATGTTAAACGTCGTAAACAGTGGCTTGGTAAAAGGGAAAAAAGCTCAACCACAACCTAGAAGGGAACATCATGGAAAAAAGGTTCTTCTCTCTATCTTGTGGGATTACAAAGGAGTAGTTCACTTTGAATTGTTACCACCTAATGCAACAATCAATGCTCAAGTCTACTGTCAGCAATTAGAGCATGTGAACCAAGCTTTAAAGAGAAAAATACGCGCTTTAGTGAATCGAAAAGGAATGATGTTTCATCAGGACAATGCGCGACCCTACACTGCAAGGATCACATCACAGAAGATCGAAGGGCCCAGTTGGTAAAAAATTCCTCATCAACCTTATTCTTCTGACCTCATTCCTTCAGACTACCATTTGTTTCGGAATTTACAGAATCATTTGAGGGACGTAACTTTCGCAAGCCACGAGGAAGTCGAAACTGACATTTCAGAGTTCTTCGCTGTGAAACCAACAGAATTTTACATTGATGGGATTAAACAGCTTCTAAATAGATGGAAAGAAGTCATAGATAATCAGGGAAAGTACATTGATGATTAAATTTCAATTAAATATAACATTTGATCACTTGATTTCCTTATTCAAAATTCGGATAGAACTTATGTGATGGCATCATATATTTTGCTATGTTATTATTGAAGTATTGCAAACGTTATTTTATCTCTATACTTATTTTTCTAGCTACGATTCTTTCTTTCTTTCTTTCTTTCTTTCTTTCTTTCTTTCTTTCTTTCTTTCTTTCTTTCTCTCTTTCTTTCTTTCTTTCTTTCTTTCTTTCTTTCTTTCGTTCTTTCTTTCTTTCTGTCTTTTTTTCTTATGTTCTGTCTCTCCGTCTACCTGCGTCTCTCTCTCTCTCTCTCACTCTCTCTCTCTCTCACTCTCTCTCTCTCTCTCACTCTCTCTCTCTATCTATCTATCTATCTATCGATCTATCTATCGATCTATCTATCTGATCTGGACGGATGCTAGTCGCATCGCCTCGCAAGTAAGTTGGCCTTTTATATGTCAAAAATTTTGCAGTTTTAAAATATTTTTTGTGGAAGAGGTGTATAAGACTATACACTTCGACCCTATTGGGTTTTTGTAATAGGAAGTGGCTCCTTC
>NC_068988.1:47557014-47558654 GCF_001194135.2 Octopus bimaculoides | reverse complement strand
CAACACCAGCACCACCACCAACAACAACAATAACAAGATAAAAACAAACTTCGCCGAGGCGATAAGGCAAAAAACGACGGTAGTATCTTTTACTGCACAACAGATAAAAGATACAAAGGCTTTACTTACGAAAAAAAATGACGTGGTACGGATCAACATACCACAAGACATACTAGAAGACACAAACAAAAAGACAATTATTTATAAAATTTTAAACCCCCAAACCAAAAAACTAGAAAAAGCAAGCACGGAAAAGATCGAAAAATGCTTGAGATCTGTATGGCCATATAAAGATTATGTAACTTGGTGGCATAAATTTGCCCATGTGCAAGTTATTTTTCAAAGTGAAGAGTTAGCGAAACGATTCTCAACGCTAACTCTTAAGACAGAAGACATAACAGTGATACCGAGTTACCTTGGTCAGAGGGTAACAAGGGTTATCATGAAAAATATTCCTCCCATGGTAGATACACCATGGATAACATCAGCCGTATGTGTCGATATGGAGGAGGTCAGCATATTACAAATTAATGTTTCTGAAAGCAACAGAGGGTGGGTAAAAAAATGGAGATCCTTCTCCATATTACCCAGGAGTCAATAAATAAAATACCCACCTACATACAGTTACCATCAACGCAAAGGCTGTATGTAGTGTTAGAAAGCAGACGAACACGCTGTTACATATGTGGCAGTGAAGCTCACTTCCAAAAGGATTGCAATTCTGCCGCGAAACAACAGCAACAACAACACGAACAACAACAACAACAACCACGGGAAAACCAAAAACCCAAAACACCAGCATTATTACCCACACCACGGTATGCACAACTAATCAAGCAGCTATATGCGAAAACGAAAGAACGGCAACAACGAACAAACCAACCCAACCAAACAACACCACCACCTGAGCCAAAAACAGAAACAATACCACCACCAACAACTAAAGACAGACCAATACCAACACCAAGGACAACGACCAAGAAGACAACCACTGAGAACGAAAATAACAAGCAACCAACACCAACAAAAACAGCAACACAACCACTCACCCAAAGACACACATACGCTCACAATTTGCCCCTACCCCCTTCCGATTCCTCAGAACCTTCGTCGGAAGACGAAAGAAATGAAGAATGGCAAATAGCCCAGAAAGGAAGGAGGAAGAGGAGCAAGAAAAGAAAAGCAAACACAAACAAAGCAGGGAGATACACAACTCCCGAAAACACTCTCACTCCAGACACAAACACAAGCGACAAAATGCCAAAAGCAAGCACACACACAATTCTCACTGCCATCAACACAAAAAACTCAGAGTTGATGGAATACATCAACACAAAAACAAACATAACAAACGAAGACAAAAAAACCAGCAACCACCCGTACACAACACCGCCAGAACACATCAAAATATTACACATAACACCAACCCTGCACCACACAATAAAATCTATTTCCCCAAGGCAGTTGGCAAATGCCGAAGATACCTGGCGAAAAAACTATACAGCGATCTCCTCGAAGAAAACCCGAAGGAGGAGACACAAAACTCTCGAACGGTAAGTGACTCTCTTTAAAACCTTAACACTCACATCAAGATTATGCTCAAGATTGGTTGTGTAAATGCGCGTGGCTTGGGGTCCCCT
>NC_068988.1:47550439-47551280 GCF_001194135.2 Octopus bimaculoides | reverse complement strand
TATATATATATATATATATGCTAAAATTCAAATTTTGGTATGCACAGATACTGATTCACTCATACATACATATATGCATACATACATACATACCTACATAGATACGTTTCTGTATGTGTGTGTTGGGGGTGATGGTGGATGCGTGAGTGTCCCTGTGCATACATACGTTTTTCTTACATTTCAAGTTGTAGCTGTAAACAACTATCTATTTATGACAATTTCTAAAATATACGTATTAAATAGATAACTCCATAACCAAATAAATAAAACATGCACTTATGCATACAAAACCTTAAGCATTTATATACACTTAAAGATACATTTATGCTTATGAATGCGATGAAAACAGATACGTGCACAGATGCATATATGCGTGTGTCTAGCCATTTCTGCTTGTTCTTTACACAGGTTTGCTTCGGTGATTAAGACGTTTCTTTCTCAATCATGTAAATTAGGTTCAATTCTTCAGCGCGACACCTCGAGGAAGTGAAATCTACTATACTGAATATCATATTAATGAATTTGTCAAATGGAAAATAGGCAGAATATATGCAGTTATATTTATCTATCCATCTATCTATCTATGTATCTATTTATCTATATATTCACCCATCTGTCTGTCTGTTTCTCTCTCACTGTCTCTCTCTCTCCCTGCCTTTCCCCATATATATGTGTATATATGTATGTATGTATATATATATATATATATGTATATGTATATATATATATATATATGTATATATATGTAAATATATATATATACGTACATATATATATATATATATATATATATACATACATATATATATATATATATATACATACATACATACACACACAC
>NC_068988.1:47548846-47549620 GCF_001194135.2 Octopus bimaculoides | reverse complement strand
AGGGCAGAAGCACTGCAAAACAAAGAGGCACCACATGGCAGAACGACTCCAATGTACGACGCCAGTAAGTAGACCGATACCTGGTGGTCGCATCAAGTGTCACATCAAACCTGAACTACAACGGGCTTGTCACACAGAAAACGTTCCCGCTTACTTTTGGGTGCTCCCTTGTATGTGTGTGTATGTGTTTGTGTGTGTGTGCGCGCGTCTGTGTATGTGTGTCTGTGTTTGTGTGTGTGTGTGTGTGTGTGTGTGTGTCTGTGTTTGTGTACATTTGGAAAAAAGTGTCTGTGGAATGCTTGCAGTGTCTGTTCTGCATTTAAAAGCACTGAAATACACGTGTATTGACAGTCTCAATTAATAAATCATCCGCAAGCTTTGAGTTTTCGAAGATGAGTGAAATCAAAAGGCCGTCAATTGAAAGCAAAAAGTCATTGATATGAAAAGTGCATGGATGTAAAGCAATACCACAATTATTAAATTTACTCTGACCCATTATAACATGTAAAAGAACGTTCACATACATACAGACAAGCACAGAAGTACATACATATATTGTTGCTGATATACATGTTATTTTTGGCGCTAAGCCTCTATACGAGATGCTTTCGCCAGACGAATAACGTAGTATTGCGTCTTCTGTACAGTATATTCACGTTAAATAGGATATACGGGTTGTTATTCTAAACTAATACTGATTCTATCGCTTATACCGACTATATATTTGTGCGTTTGAGTGTGCGCATATGTGCCTGTATGTAGGCATGTATATAT
>NC_068988.1:47544671-47548658 GCF_001194135.2 Octopus bimaculoides | reverse complement strand
TATATATATATATATATATATATATATATATATCAAAAATAAAAATAAAAATATGCACATTAAGTACAGGACATCATCAACGAGGGAAAAACGCGTTACACACACATCGAGAGACAAGTACGGGACAAAATACCAAAAGAAGTCTAACTCCTCCTCAGTTGTCGACTATTTATTACTACCTTTTTGTACTTTTAACGCCATGACAGGAAGACTTCCTAAGACAGCAGCATCCAGAAATTTTAAAGTTATAAAACTTGTGGCAAGTTAGGGCTTCGAACAAACAAACGACACCAGAGTGGACAAACAAGTAAACGATCGATGAAGACAGACGTTTAGGGTTGTTAGGCCAGGACGAATTGTAATGGATAACGCCTGAGAGAATTTCTGAAAGGAAATAGAATAAATAGCAAAGAAAACATCTATCGAGAGGCGAGAGAAATGATGTGCGGCTATCTGGCCGTCCCATCCAGAAAATAGAGAGAGGCGAGAAAAATAGTCTCTAGTCACTTGTGAGCAACAGGCAGAAGGCAAAGAGGACAAGAGAGAGGATGAGAGAAAAAAATAAAGGGAGTGGGGAGAATGGAGAAGGAAAGAAAGAAAGAGAGTGAAAGAAAGACCGTCAACTGAAAGCAAAAAGTCATTCATATGAAAAATACATGGATGTAAAGCAATACCACAATTCTTAAATTTAATCTGACCCATTATAACATGTAAAAGAACGTTCACACACATACAGACAAGCACAGAAATAGATACATATATTGTTACTGATATATGTTATTTTTGGCGCTAAGCCTCTACACGAGATGCTTTCGCCAGACGAAGAGTCCACTTTGGTGGTCTCTTCCTCTTCATTTTGTATGCAATAAATTTTAATCTTCAGATTTTTTAAATATGCTAAGCCACTGGTTTTATTTGATTAATATCAATTTCTACCCTCATTATTTAATTTACACACACACGCACACACGCACACACACACACACACACACACACACACACACACACACACACACACACACACACACATATATATATGCATATATACAGATACAAAATATACATTTTACTCTTATCTTTGCTTCACCCTTGGACATCTGGATATCACAGTTTGTGTCCAACGGCTTTATTTTTAAAAGCCTAAAGCCTTCTTTTGTTTTTCTATGTGTTCCTATACGATTGATCCTTATATGTCGTAGGGTCGCTAGATCATTTATGTTACTACCTACTTCAGTGTAACATTTATCGTTAAGTTGTATGATTTTCCTTCTTCATTTGCGCGCGCGTGTGTGCATGTTTGTGTATACACGTTTGTGTATCAACATATATACCTATATATACACACGCACACATATGCATATTCATACATGTATATGAGGGTGGAGTGGTTCTATATGTTTGGGAATATGTTGGATTTTGTATGTATATACGGGTATAGCATGAGGTTATGTATATGTATGTACGATTATTTGCATTTATTTATGTATGTGAGCATGTTTATGTACATATGTGTGTGTAAACGTGTGTATCTGTACGCATGTGTGAGTATGTGTCGTGTGAGAGATAGTGAGAGAGAGAGAGAGAGAGGGGGAATAGAAGCGATGATAGATAGATCAATCGACAGATAGACAGACATACAGACACATTCATATATTAATAAATGTTCTCGTTATCATCACCGTTTTATGTTCACCTCTCCAAGAAGATATAACTAAGACAAGTCATAATGTTGTAGTTTTGATGTAAAACTTCAAAATCGTCTTTTAAGGCAATTTTAAAATATATTCTTTTGTAATGAATTCATATACCTTAGAGTCATATATTTCTTCTCATGTCTACCTTGAACTTGGGAAATTTCTTTTCTTCATGATATACTGGTATATTTTATTCTTTTGTTTTTATTACGGTATTATTCGCAAATCATTACTTAGCTTCTTCATCCTTTGCAATAATTCCCGCAAGAAGAGGTGCAGTGGATCACTATAAAATCCAGTATTATAAGCAGTCACTCATGTTTCCCTATGCAGCAACCAGATCTACTTCAATAGTACCTATAATACAGACTACACATATTTTAAATCTTTCGTCTGAAATAAGCGAGTGATTGTCATGAAATTAAGGCCGAGTGTATTCACTGGCATGACTTAAACCGATAAGCTAGTCATCTTAATAATTAATATAACCTACAACTGTCTCTTCTTATGTGTTTATTTGAATACTTCGGAAGCAATTTTGGTGGGTGCAAGAACAAGTCTGCCATTTAATAATAACAACACTATCATTACTATTACTTTCATCCACACAAGCTCTTCTGAGTACTTGGTTCTTCATTTGTTGTGCCACCTGTTGCTAGATATGGCATGAACAAGACATAAACTGCCGCTATATGAAGCTACCAGTGTTATAAAGTATAGAAGATTCATAGCTGCGGTTGGCAGAAATATTGAATAACTGGCAATTTTTTTTCTTTTTTCTTTTGTTGGCAAGTAGTGTTGATCCACAATACCTCTGGTGCATTTAGAAATACTTCGTTACAATACAACAACAAAACAACTACTACAATAACGACAACAACTTCTTATCAAGTGTAGTATATACACCATTTGATATCCTTCTGACAATGGTCAGTTAATATCTCTTTGTTCACATATAAAACCATTGACATACTAGCAAAGGTATCTTTCAAAAGTAGCTTCAGTCCTTTCCCAAAGCTATTTCATATTATTCTAACACTCTCTTCACCCCTTTCACACTCCTCCACCTGATACCGACTTTTACTTTCCTATCTTCTAACAAATGAAGTTTTCATACCTCTCCCATCTACACGCACACATCCCTAAAGCATACTCTCCAGTTATTGAAGCCAGAATATAAGAGGAAATAATATGTCACTTATCTGAAAGGTATTCTCATTGTCATTTCCCATTCTTTTATAGCAAGGAGAGTTCAAACATAAACTATTATTTCTCATTGCCAACTTACTAAACATGATAAACCAAAATGACAGTGTGACATGACAATAATACACTAAATGGAGGTAGAAATTCACTAAATCGCTTATTGAATGACATTGCTGTATGGCAAACTTTATCACCGTCTTTCTGATTCGATAATTTCAAAGGCTAAAGCTGAATACATCAGATTAAAAGCGGCCAAAGTAGACTATAAAAAAGAAAGTAAAAAGGAAAGAAAATGAATAGCTTAATAAAGTATTTTAATATCTTCTTCATTTTTAGATTAATATAGTTTCTAGGATTTGTTGTTAATTTATTTTTGTCAGAAACCTCCACCGTTTCGACCCTCGCCACCAAAATAATCATTGTGTTCAGTATTAGTGGCTAATCAGCGTAAATATTGTTCTTGCATCTGTATACTTGTCATCAGCATCGATATCATTCTTGTCATCTCCGTCGTCCTCGACGTCGTCATCATAATCTCTATCATCACCGTTATCAACAGATGATGTCCGCGTAATCATATCCTTGCATTCTTATCACTGTCACATCGTTCTTATCATCAAAGTCGTCTGCGCACTATCACTCTTACGAGCATCATCATCATCATCATCATCAGTGATGTCCTTTTCATCATCCTGATTATCGCTGTTGCTCTTTTCATCAACATATACTGTTTCAATGTCGACATTATTATCACCACCATCTTATCCAAACGCTCATGCATTCATTTGTCCACTTCTTCTCACTTGTTTCACCTCACACTTTATCAAAATTATTATATCTTAGTGTTTACCCTCTTACCTAACTTCTCTCTAATCATACATGTACATATATATGCATATACTCTTATATTGTTTATATATATATATATATATACAAGAATAAGGGCAGAGAATCGTCAATTAATAATAGAATTAATAATTAACAATTTTGCCAAGTAGTTCAGTATGAAAAAAACCTTTATCGGTAAAACTATTTATCATCATAAATATACAGAGATTAGCAATTGAGTTGCTTCTCCAACATACTG
>NC_068988.1:47537254-47544010 GCF_001194135.2 Octopus bimaculoides | reverse complement strand
AAATAGGGGGATTGTGATTTGTAAACGCATATATGTATGTAGGCTTGTGTGTAAGTTGGTATATGTATGAATACATGCACATTATGATGTTTCCATGTTTTTAGTTATCTCTTCTGTTCTGCCAGTCATTTTTAATTATCCATACTTCCTCCTGTAACTCCCTTTCTCACTTACTCCTGCCCTTTTTGTTTACACGTCTTGCTTTCTTTCTGACTTTGTCAATCAATCACTCTTTTCTCTCTAATAGTATAACCTCTCTTTCTCTGTCTCGATGTGTTACCTCTCCCTCACTGTCTCTCTCTATCCCGTGACATCTGGCTCCTCTTATACACTTATATTTCTCTCTTAATCTTCCTCCATAAAAAATAATCTAACCAACTTTTCGTTTTGTTTTATTTCATTTCATTTCCTCTCATTTGTTTCTGTCTATCTATTTTTCTATCTTACATAAACAAATCTCCTCATCACACCCCTGCCCCACCATGATCCTTGGTCAGATCACCTAAACGTAAAACATTGCCAAGATTTATTTTTTACAAATCACACTCTACCATCTTAGAATACCAGGATACATAAGCTAATCTGATCTTTGGGGAAAGACACAGTTGGAATGGGACTCACTAAGAGAAAATAACAACAACAACAATAGCAAGAACCAATGCCACCAACTTAGTTTATGCGACATCTTTCTTCTCCCTCTTCTCTCTCTCTGTTTTTCACTGCACCTCTCCCTTTGTATCTCTCTACCCACCCCTCATTATAGATCTTCCTTAATACCATCTGTCTATAATGGCAGAATCGTCAGTACGCCGGGCGAAATGATTAGCAGTATTTCGTCTGCCGCTACGTTCTGAGTTCAAATTCCTCCGAGCTCGACTTTGCCTTTCGTCCTTTCGAGGTCAATTAAATAAGTACTAGTTACGCACTGGGGTCGATGTAATCGACTTGATCCCTTTGTGTGTCCTTGTTTGTCCCCTCTATGTTTATCCCCCTGTGGACAATAAAGAAATAAATATCAACTATCTATCTATCTATCTATCTATCTATCTATCTATCTATCTATACACATATATCTCTCACTCTTTTCCTCCGTCTCTTTAATTATAAACATCTACCTCTCTCTCTCTCTCTCTCTTTCTCTCTATCATCATCATCCGCTAATACATACACCAGCACTGCAGCAACATATTCTACAAATTCATCGCCTTATCCCTCCACGTCTCTCTCACTTTCCCCCTCGCTTTGTCTCTTTCTCTCTCCCTCTATCGGAAGATTCCCTACATATCAAACACAACTCATCAATACAGCTTCTCCTTCGCACACTCACACGTTCACGCACACATTCCATCTTCCAAAACCAAATCAATGGAATCCTTTATAATAACAACAGAAGAGGGTGCCAGCCTGACTTTAGCCAATTATGGTGTCAACAAACTGCTACTCCCATCGTCTATCATTCTGTTTTGAATAAATTCCTGATAGAAAAACCAGAATACATCCCTTTATCACATATTGACCAATCACATTTCGCAAATATACAATGTACAACTGAGTGATGCCTTCTTTTATATGTAAATATGTGTGTGTGTATGTGTGTGTGTGTGTGCGTGCGTGTGCGTGTGGAGGGGGTCTGTGTATCTATACGCATACATATACATGTGTATGTGTGTTCACACGCGCACGACAGGCGTTTTTGAGTTTCCGCCTATGAAATCTACTTACGTGTGTGCGATCGGCTCTGAGCTATAAAAGAGTGGTACTGAAAAATTCCTGGCTTTGAGTAAAAGAAAATGTTAGAGGATCAGTTAATTATGATTTTATTCAACGTATTCCATCCAGATATTTCACACACTTATTGCAGCAGTTTTTCAGGTCTTTGTAAGCCTTGTTAACCAGGGGTTCCCAAACGTTTTAGACCATCGACTCCTTCATGGAATCGTTGACCTCTCATTCACCTCCAGAAATGTACAAGAACATAAAAAATTAATAACAATAATTAAGTACATGTGCAGTTTCCAGGCATTTATCAACCCCTTGTTTAGCCTCATGGACCAATTTAGAGTCCTCTGCTGTAAATGAGCTCGGAACCAGACCTTTCGTGATACCCTTAAAGCCAGATACATTTCAACACCCTCTCGTGTGTATATTTTGAGCCTTCAAATTTGCGATGTTACTTTGGTGTAATGGATAACACAGCTATACCGGTTTATAACGGACGCGACGTTCGAAATTCGTAAATGATACCCCAACATTTCCGTTTTCTAGAAACATATATACTTGCAATATATCTCAGTGCATGGGAGACGCTTGTTGAACATGAGGCCGCACATGTTCAACGTTTAGAGTTTTGATTTCATTAATTTATTGAAAGTGATTTGTCTAGGATGTTGGGTAATCTAAACTCATAAAAAGATTGGGGAAAATATGATGTCAAAAAGTACAGAAGGAAAATTAATGGGTATCGCGTTACGAAGGCAAACTATTGAAAAATTATATTAACAACGATTAATTACGACTGATAAACGGAGTTAAGTGTAATTTACTCACACAGTATTAGTGAAAATGTATAAGTTTTTGTATAGAACATTTTTAACAATAAGGCATGCACAGCTTAAAGCGTCATTAATTTATTAATCAAGTTAGCTACCAAGTATTATTTATGTAAATTAATTCATCCAACTTTGCGATGCCGTTACTTGTAGTGACTGCATAAGTTTTTGATAACAGTATTACATGGTGGGCCAACTGTTAATAAGGTACATCAATGTCAAGATGAAAACTCCCTTGCAGATTTCGCTATTCTTGTCCACAAAGAGATAACGTAAAAATATTCAGTGGATCTTATAAAATTTCAGTAATTCTCATGATGTTGGCTCAAATTTATAAATTTATACCACTTTGCACTAGAGTAATGCTTAAAGCACCATTAACGCGTGAGTGCACACACACACACACGTGCACGCACGCACGTATATATACTTACATAAATGCATTCATACATTTCTAAAGTGTGTGTCTATGTGTGTATGTTTGTGTGCGTGTGTGCGTGTGTGTGTAAGCATATATATAGATGTTTTCGATCTAGTTTGAATTCGTTGCCATCAAATTTGAATTCTTTGCAATCAAATTTGATCCAAACTAGATCGAAAACATCTATATAATAAATAACGAATTTAATGCATTTATTCAAGGCTTACATGTGTTTTTGATTAATATTGGAGTGATATAGTTCCAAATTTCATTCGATTTAATCAATCGATCTGTCGTCGACCAACTGAAGAAAATAAATAAGAACAACAACGAACATTTATCTTCCTCTGACCAACAATGTGAATATATATGAGAAGATTTGGCGATGTGGTTAATCCTGATGTTAAGAAGATCGCTTCATGACCACGTGAATATTCGAGTTATATCCGATTTTGTTCAATAACTTTTATTATGGCGCGGACCTGAACAATACATTGTGAATGAATTCAGAAGATTGAAACTGTATGGGAGTCTGTTATAAGCGTATGTGAATGTTTATACATACGTTTATGCATGTGTGGATCAGTGTTTGTGTTTGCTTCTCACTACGTAATTACTGGCGTTCGTTAATGTCCATATGGCATAACTCTTTCACACAAGAAGAGACCCACAGAATATGTACGAACCTAAAATTAAGTGCGGGAGTGGACTTGATTTGCTGAAGTTTGCAAGGTGGTAAGGCAGTCCACTGTCATCCAGGACCTGGGACAACAGAAAAAAGTATCGGTGAGTGTTTTCTTTCATTTTGTGTGTATGTGTGTGCGTGTGTGTTGGTGTGTGTGTTCTAATGGTGTTAGAAAAACTACGTATACATTATAGGAGTTAAATATTGTGTGCTAATTACGGGCTCTTGAACTCACTATGAAAGATGTAATAAAACAGAACACAAAACATATTGTAGAAAACTACACAACATCACTAATAATACGGTAAGACTTAATCGGTAAAATTAATAATACGAATTTCTCATAAAGAACCATAAACACGAATACTCAAGAATAAAATACTAATGACTGTATAATTTATAAATTTGATTGCACATGTATCAGTTGCAAACGTGGGTCCATTCTATACATCTGCCATAGAGGAGCACCACTCTCCCACCAACTATAAGGAGTACATGCGTACTCGCAGAACGAAGCAATGATACAGAAAATATTATTGCACAACATATTTTCCTCATGGATTTCGTCAGAAAAAATAGACAACTAATAATGGGAATTGTTTTGATGTTTCTAATAGAACTAAGTTTGCTTATATTTTCCAAAATACTCCTATTTTGAATTTGCTTCCTGCATTTTTCAAATTGTAATGGATATGCTGCAAACATATATATACGCACACACAGAAACATATTTAGAAATATACATATATATATACATACACGCATAAACATATATATTGTACACGTACACGAACACACGTCTAGTTACCACACACATATGATATAATATTATATATATGTGTGTGTATTCATATATACTTATATACATACATATATATATATAATATATATAACATACATGTGTGTGCGTGTGTGCGTGTGTGTGTGTGTATGTGCTCGTGTGTGTGTGTGGGGGGGGTACTCCAGCATTACTTTCTCATGAAAATGAGAGTAGAGTGTGCTAGAAACGTTATTGATGGATTTAGACATTTTAATGTTCCAAATAGATTTTGAAGAACTCATTTGAAATATCTGAAAAACCTTGATATAAAGAGATATAACTAAATGATAAGTCTCCACTACAATATTGCTTTGCAGGCAGAAATCAGGTTATAATCTGACTGTAATTCGTTTTTATATCTAATACGCTCTCAGACACAAATATCAATTCGCGTTCAAGTGGTATTATATACAGAAACGGTTTCAAGTTTGTATATGTGTACACTTTTATCAGGATAGCAAACTGAGAAGAGTCTGCGACATTATATCTATCTATCTATCTATTTATCTATCTATCTATCTATATATCTATCTATCTATCTATCTAGATGTATACATACAGATAGATGGATACATATATATATATATATGCATATATATTTACACACGCACATACATACTTATACATGCATACATATGTATATATATATATGTGTATGTATATATATATAAATACATACACACACACACACACACACACACATATATATAATTGTAATTATATAAGCAGTTCTCTATATACGCACACACATGTTTATTACATGTATGTATAAGTTTGCTCTCTCTCTCTCTCTCTCTCTCTCTCTCTCTGGGTGTGTACACACACACGTATATATAGATGAATACATATATGTTTATATATAATATCATAGAAAGAACGGTAGCTTTATATATGTGTGCGAATAGAGAGAAAAGTGAGAGTGACTAGCATATATAGTTAAAATTTCATATACCCATAGTTAGACATGCATCGTCACATACACATGCATTTATTCGTAAAATTGTGGACATGTGCTATGTGATGCATATGGGCGTATGAGCGTGTGTATGCACACTTATGTGCATGTGAGCATCTCTCTTAATATATATACATATATACAGATATACTTTCACACATGCATATATACATATATACCCATGCATGTGCATATGTATATATATATATATATATATACACGCATATGCGCAGTCGTACATATATATACGCACGTGTGTACGGAATTATGAATCATCAAATGTTTAATCTTCTTTAATGCCACATGATGTAACAAAAGTATTTGATTTATGGGGTCAAACTTTCTACAGAACACTTTGTTTCATCTCTTGATTTCACTGTATCCTAATCAATCCTTAACAAAATCGTTCCCAATTCAATATGTATAAATCAATAAACAAAACATTAAGAAGAAAACAAGAGATCAGTTGGAAATCTGAATTATGTTTGATGAGTTATCATAAAAAAGAAAAAAAATTGTGCACGTATTTCAAAAGATCCTCATTATTACTACTTTGGCTTCCTGGAAAACACACACACACACACACACACACACACACACACACACACACACACACACACACACACACACACACACACACACACACACACACACACACAACTATTCACTCACACACGTATACATATACACATATATGAACACAGACAGAAACCCACTCGCACATGGTCATATAAAATTGTACATATTTATATATATTTGCGTGTGTATATGTGTCTGTGTGCATGTCTGTATATGAATATATACAAAATATATTCATATATATTTATACACACATACACGCGCGCACACACACGCATATACATTCGTGCATGTATATTTGTTCGTACGTATAGTTCTATGTGGCCTTGTATATATTCTACATATTCTTTCGTTATGCATATATATATATGTATATATATGTATGTATATATATGTATATATATGTATATGTACTTATCTATCTATCGGTCTATCTATCGGTCTATCTACACACGCACATACAGTATACACGCATATACACACGACAAAAGACATACATTTACATTCACAGCTGCGATTTTAAGAAGTCCACTCTTCTACCGTATAGCTCCCTGTTTCATCCCGCTTTGTGGTGTCTTACATACACGCCTTCTTTTGTGACATCTGGTTGTGTAAAGTCATTTTAGTGCAACTCATTTGATAGAATTAGAATTGTAATCCATCTTCTCGCTCCCTCTGTCCCCATCTATCTCTATTTCTCTCTCTCCCTCTCTCTCTCTCTCTCTCTCTCACTCTCTCTCTCTCTCT
>NC_068988.1:47531413-47536985 GCF_001194135.2 Octopus bimaculoides | reverse complement strand
TATATATATATATATATATATTATGCATATATGTACATGTCTGTATACATGCATGTATATTTATATATGTATGCGTGTGTGTGTGTTTGTGTGTGTGTGTGCGCGTTCAGTACCTGAATGAAAGACTTCGGGGTAGACGAAGAGAAAGACTGTGAGCGCTTGATAGCAGTAAAGGATCAAATTACGTCTGCTGAGCTGAGAATTCAAATTTCATAACTCTGAGCTTCTTCAGTCAGATTGTAAAGCAAAATCTGAAAAAATGAAATTCAGAACTGTTAAAAGAAATATCCAGAAAATGATTTCAAAACGAGTATTTGATGAGGTGTATGCGGAAAGGAAAATTCGAACTATAATGATGATATTGATTTGCATGCAAAAAAAAAAAAAGGATAATTATTTGGGTGTTAAAATACTTGAAAAATATAAAAAAAATTACAATGTAAATCAATCGTATTAACCGAAGCTATTTTCAGCCAAACAGAGAATGTCATTCGGACTCAATTAATGTAACATCAAAGGAAGAAAGAAAAAAGAGAGAAAGAAAAAGAAAGAGTAAAAGTAACAAAGAATGAACGAATGTTAGTTTAAAAAGAAGACGAAAAGAAAAGAGAAAGCGTTATAATGAGTTAATGAGAAAAATATCGTAGATACTTACTATGCCATGTATGATGGTCACAACCCTGCTAAATAGTAGTAGTAGCAGCAGCAGCAGCAGCAGTAGCAGTAGCAGTAGTAGTAGTAGTAGTAGTAGTAGTAGTAGTAGCAGTAGTAGTAGTAGTAGTAGCAGTAGTAGTAGTAGTAGTAGTAGCAGTAGTAGTAGTAGTAGTAGTAGTAGTAGCAGTAGTAGTAGTAGTAGTAGTAGTAGTAGTAGCAGCAGCAGGTGCAGTAGCAGCAGCAGCGGCAGTAGCAGCAGTAGTAGTACTAGTAGTAGTAGTAGTAGTAGTAGTAGTAGCAGTAGTAGTCGTTGTTGGAAATTCTCTTCTAATTCTGTTGAATGACGGCTCTGCACCACTCAGGCGACAAGCCTCCTGCCAACGGGCCTGTTCGAGTAGTCGTTGCTGGTGAAAGTTTTATGAAGTCGTAGGACAAATTCTATCTCAACATCTTGCGATACGGCGAGGAAACGATGGGCCTATATTTGATATGCCGATCCCTACATAGTATTTGAGCTTCGGTAAATAAAGTGTTTTGCTCAAGAATATAAAACGCCACTCGGTCCGGTAATGAAATCTGCGATTTGACAATCGCGAATGCAAAAACATTGAAACAGTAAATAGATCGTTAAAGAGGATAGAACGATGAAATTGGAAGACATCTGAAACTTTATGATAGATCTGCCTATTGAAAATTATACAAATTTTTCAATTTGTAAAAAACATTTATTCGAGATATCGTTTCGCGAATTCAAGTTGGTTTTCTTCACCAGTAATTGTAAAATATTTTCTTTCGTACGGTGATAACAAACTTCGTTCATCAGTGATCATGCTGCTCCGGAAATAGATTCCAAAGCACGGATAAACCACGTTTAAATAAAACTTATGTCAACATTTTTCATTAATATCGAAATACAGTTCAAAAATCCCGCAGATTTAATTTGGCGGGGCGGTTGAAAAGGAATGTCTTTGCGAGTACAATCGTGTCTTGAATATGTTAAATGTTTTTGGCTGGTACCATTATTCAGTCAACCCTGACACAGTATACCAAGTAATTGATAACGTAGTTTTCATTAAGTTGGCATTTAATAGAGTTTCTACAATTACATGCTGTGGGGTTTTGATATTACTACTATTTCAAGCTTTGCATTAATTGAATTTATTTGATTGAATCTATCAACGAATATTCCACATACCAAAAGTGTGATGATAATAGATGATATTATTTATCTAAACAGTGTTAAAACAACAGAACGGGTGACAGAAAATGAGGAGCATGAAAAAACGTGAGGGTGAGTGATAAAGAAGAAATTATAGAGGTGTTGGAAAATGTGAACAAAGACAGTTGACAACGGCTTTGGAGAGTAGAAAAACACGAAGAAGATGATCAGACAGGAACTTCACGGAAAGTAGGTGGTTAGCGTATTGAAATGAGTTTAAAGAAAAAAAATCAATCACTGAAAAATTCAATCACTAAATGGAAAAGTTTTAAGTATAAGTGTAAATATGATTGATTTTGAAATAAAAGACATGTTTTATCTTACGACGTTGACTCCCACTCTGAGATGAAGGCACAATCTGGAAAGCAAGAGTGATGCCATTAGGTCACAACGACACAAAGAATTGCAAATGTGTTTGCCACATATGGAAAAAGGGGGAAGCATGTGTGTAACGAATTAATAATTTAGTGAATTAATGATTTGATAAAATAATAAATTTAGTGAAGATGCTGAATAAATAAAGCGATGAAATAATTTAAAAATCAATAAGCTTGAGGTTTCTTAATGAGGAACAAGAATTAGTTAATTAAGTGTAAGAGAAGTAAAGTTAAGGATAATACGAAAAATATGAAGGGAAGTGATTATTATGATAATTGTCATAATAAATCTGTGATGTTAATTCTTATTCTTCGTGCAACTGCAACCGAAATTCGTTTCACCACGTTGTGCAAGGAATCTCTAGAGTTCTTCAAGAAAGAACAAAGATAAATGAATCGCTTTCCACAAATAAAATAGATTAATAGTACAGCGAAAATATGCAGAATATTTCAAGAATTCTCTTTCTGAGTTTCCTTGGTTGAGCATAAGCACACAAGTAATCATGCGTGCCAATATTATAAACACACGTAGACACACACACACAGAAGTTGGAATAAAGAATGCTACTTGTGCGTTAAACGTAGCATGCAGACTTACTACATGGGTGTAAATTTACTCCCCCACCACATACACACATGTATAAACACGGTCATGTTTAAACATCTAAACTAATTTACATGTCAACAAACCCCAAGCGTTGAATGGTTATCAAAGTCGCCCTGTTCAAAGAAATTTTCAGACACAGACACATACATACATACATACATACATACATACATACATACATTCATACATACATACATACATACATACATACATATATACATATATACATACATGCATGCATAATATGGTACAATACAGACAAGCTGGTATGAAAGACTATTCGTTCCTTTTGATAATGAATACTATGTCCCATAAATTTTTACCATAATTTTTTGTAATTCATACATATCTCTTAAAAGAAATAGCTATCTTTGAGTAAATACAAACTCTTTCGAAAATTTCGTAGCTGCAAGCAAATAGTGAAATATACCAGGTGGAAAATTACAACACATGCGCCATGACGACGTAAGAAGCCGGAGTCAGCTATTGCAGATCGCGGAACTATCGATAAAAATTCCAGTGGACTTTTGAACTGAACCAAGACCCATTCCAGTTCTACTGAAAGGCTAGCGAAGACTCCTCGGTAGGCCACACGAAGAGACTTAATATTGGGATAAGAAATACCCAATAGTCTTAATTTTTTCAGAACATCAAATATACCACAAGCTACATTTTTTGGAAAGAAATAAGCCACCCTAACAAACAAAACCACTCAGCCAAATTGCATACGTGATAATAATCATATTACCAACACAGTAAAGTTTTCCGCGGAAAGGCTGTGGACATCAAGAAGCACGACCATTACAATAACAAACCACCACCACTCCACTACACAAATATGTGGCAACCACATACGATTTCACCATAACGGTTTGGAATATAAAATGCTAAAATTACAGCTTGCATCGCAGTTCAAACAGAACTTCATGCTTACATACATAAAGCACTGCATGGGAGAACGATACCGACACGAGTTCAGTAAAATCCCAACGAACTGATGTCATCTGTGATCGATGAAATTTCCAGAGAAGTGATTCAAATTCAAGCTCCCATGTTTTGGACAATAAATGTCTTGCTATAATGTGCCCCATTAAGTGTGCACCAGGAGATGGGAGTAAAAGAAACCAATCCAAAGGATACTTCTAACCCAAAAGAGATTACCTCCCTCCAAAATAACATAAAAAGACTGAGGGAAAAGGTAAGACAGTTGGACATTATCAGCAAATGTGAAGCTAAAAATGATTTCTCGATTCATCAGCTACGACAGCATGATAGGTAATCCAAATTCTATGAGATTTGCCGCCAAGAAACACTCACAAGGAAACTGATCACCCTCAAATACTATCTACAAAAAGTAGTAGACAGGCAGTGGTTTTAGAACTGATGCTTTTTACATCATTTCACACATAGTCATGGACAGGCAATTCAGCTCATCTCCAATTTGGTTCAGGTACGTAATGTTTAAAAGACCACCCCCGAAAAAAGAAAGAGAGATCGATATCCATCGCTCTTGAACGGAAGTCGGGGTGAGATTTGTCGATTGCCTGTGCCCTCAAGTGTTCTAACACCAGGCGCTTTGAGAGCCATCCCTAACGCGTCAACAAGCAGCCTACCGGTGAACAAGCTAATCAGGTGCATCGTATAGGTGTGTTCGATAATATATGTATACTTTTGTTTTTATTTGTAAAGTGATAGGACTACCATTGAGTTGATTTTGGGAAGGGTAGACGAACACCAACATCCCAAGATATAGACTTGAATGATTGTACAGAGAGATCTCTCTCAAAATGAAACCAATGATAGTCTTCCATGCTCCCCCAATAAAGATCATTTATCCACCAAAGTGGTGCTGAGAACTCATACATATACACACATACACACACACACACAAATACAACACACACATAACTTATCATCGATTTTTTCAATACATCTAGGTATGTATGCATGTTTAGTGGAGGCGCGTGGCCTAGTGGTTAGGGTGTTAGACTCCTGATCGTAAGATTGTGATTTCCATTCATAGACCAGGTGACTCGTTGTGTTCTTGAGCGAAAAACGTCATTGTTCCAGTCCACTTAGCTAGAAAAATTGAGTAATCATGAGGTAGACCGGCGTCCCATCCAGCTGAGTAATACATATGAAGTCGGTATGACGCTGGGAGGTCATTTTACCTTTACATTTATATATGTATATTTCTACAGTTGTCTATAGATAAATATATGTATGCTCGCACGTAAACGTGTATAGTATGTTCAGAAAAAATAATTGAACCTAGTATGTGTATGAGCGTGCATATGGCTATCAGACTAATTGTTAATATCCGGTCGATACTTACTGCTCACAAAATAACTTGTGCATAAGTTCAGAGATCAGCCATGGCTATATACGCTTCAATATCACAACTTCACACTTTTAACTTATTCTCTTAGAACTGTTTAATGTTGCACAACTGGCTGATTCCTTGCCTTCTCTCCAAGAAGAAGGCATAGAGATATTTAGTATTTATGGGTATTTATGTTGAATCTGGTCACTAGTTTTGAACGTAATCAAAACGTGAACCATTTCGTAGACTAGTCACCAATATAGTAACATAACTCGCTGTAATGATTAAGTTATTGAATAGTTCATTCTATACGAGAATGATTCATTCTTTCGAACATGCACATGTATCTGTATGTATATATTTACATATATATATATATATATATATATATA
>NC_068988.1:47529837-47530530 GCF_001194135.2 Octopus bimaculoides | reverse complement strand
ATATATATATATATATATATATAAGGATGGGTATATAAAATTATAAATAGCTGCTATATTTATACACTCACATATATATTTATATACATATATATCTTTATGAATGAACATCTAAAGCAATATATATACATATATATATGTATATGCATGAACACTCAGTTATATATGTGTGTAACAATTTACATACACAAATGGGACTATATTATTTCGTTCACATCTGCACACATGCTCACACACGCACACGTGTATACATGCGTTTTGCAAAGGTATGTACATACATTTGTTAAACACAATTATACACATACATACATGTATATATATATTTACAATACACATTGAAGCCTTCTGTGTGTGTGTGTGTGTGTGTGTGTGTTTTACATGTGTGTGTGTACTTGTTTGTGCGTTGCGTATATTTGTTTATAGAGAGTATATGTGTAATCACACCTGCATACACATGTCAAACACATTTGTTGTACATAGCTCCCGTTCTCTCTTTCTCTGTCCCTCTGCTCTATCTCTCTCTCTTCTATCTCTCAATATATATAGATTTATGCATGTGTGTGTGCATGTGTATGCATATATATATATATATATATATATACACTCACATTAATAAATACATACATACACACATATATATAAATACATACATACTTACATATATATATATATATATATATATATATATATATA
>NC_068988.1:47528339-47529729 GCF_001194135.2 Octopus bimaculoides | reverse complement strand
ATATATATACATATATATATATACATGCATTTACAGGAAATACATACATGTGACAAACGCACATTTCTCTCTGCGTTTGTTCGTATACAACTAGTGCAGATGTATAGGTTTGAGATAATTGCTTTGCAATACGAAGAGAAGTAATATTGAAGAGTTTTAATTTCTTGCTTTCAACATTGTCCATAAAATTCCAGCAGACAATTCTGACAAAATGCAGATTGGCCTAAAGTGGATTTATTAAAATTGTGAAAGCAACCATTTTACCTCACATCGAGGCTTGCTTTCATTGATTGAAATTACCATCAGCAATGCACTGGTCTAATAATGCAACCTCATTGAAACTGTTCAAATAGTCTTGGGAATTGCTCATTTCGTTTTGGCTCAGCTGCCAAATTTAGTTATAAACCATTCCTTTGCATCTGTTGTGTGAGGGATTTGAAGATTTTGATGAAGTTATAAGTATATTATTGTGTTATATATTGTTGAGGTGTGAAGGCATAAAAGCTGCCTAGTTGGATACAATGACAGTTTCTGAGTGAAGTTATGTAACTCTCCATTGTTTGTTGCAAGATTTTTCAAATGCTCTAGCATGAGATTTTATCTCTGCCTTTTTTTTCTTATTGCGGTTAACGAAATAATAGCAACACCAGAGAAATTTCATTGCATATATTATTACCCCTAATGTTTATCCTCAAGAAGTCAACCCTGAATGAAAATATCTATATTCAAATATTTTTCAGTAATACTTATTCCACTAGATTTTTAGATATTGTCTATCAATGCCTACATTATCTGAGCGTACAATATTTTAGGTACGATAGTATATGAGTTAAGCGAGAGCTGGTTGTTATTTCTATGTATTAGGTGGTGTGATCACATAATGGCTTGTTTCATAGCTATATACGGTAGCTGATGTTTAATACCAAAGCAGTTTTTATCAAACAAACCTATAGCCCCAAGACCTTCATACACGACCACCTCGTATAATCTATTTTTTAAAAATATATATAAGGCCACATTATTTATTTATAAAAGTGATAGTGTGAGGTGTAAAGGAGTTAGGGCTTCTTTTTTTTAGCAGATCTAGTATTGTTATTTAGTCACAAGGTTATCCTGATCACTTAGCCACGATCAAAGTCATTCTTACTTTTCTCATCCCATCTTATTTCCAAAACAACATGCTTTTGTGACTACACTGTTCAACGTGTTCTTTTTCAACAAGTTAATATATAAGTCCTGTCATTCCTGATTGAGTAGACTTATGGTTAAATACATTCCATCTACGACAGTCCCAGAGGTGAATGTAACGACGGAGTCTCTCTCTCCCCCTCTCTCGCTCTGTGTATATATATATATATATATATATATATATATATATATATATATATAT
>NC_068988.1:47521317-47528303 GCF_001194135.2 Octopus bimaculoides | reverse complement strand
TATAGATACAGAATATAGATTTTGACTGGATGACGAGAAAGTGGATGAAGATAAAGTTTTATCAGTTATTTGTTTCAGTCACATTGGAATGCAACCTTGCTGAGGAACTGCCTTGAAGTTTTATTCCAAAACAGTCGGCTTCAGTATTTATTCTATAGGTCTCAGGGGTGTAAACAAATGACAGGAACATAACCCCCCCCCACACACACACATATACACACACACACACACATATATATATACACACACACACACGGGTTTATAATGGCCATGTGCACAATCTGCGTCTCCCAAACTCACGCACAAGACATTGGTCAAACCGGAGTTATAATAGAAGACACATGTCCAATGATAATTGCCGTGCAGTGAACTGAACCCAAAACCACGTTGTTACAAAATGAATTTTCTCAATCACACCGCCATGCCTGCACATATAGTGACTAGATATAGATAGAGAGTGTAAACGTTGACTGGATATAAATACGGTGCAGATATGTTAACTTGAAGGTACACAGCGTATTCAAAGACTGGACAAATATGGCGTGTATATAGATAGACGCAGTTTGTATGTAGTGAAAGAATCTAGATGTTAACTGAATAGATGCAGTGTATAGATGTTGATTGGAGATGTATTATGTATAGTTAGTGATTGAATACACGAAAATAAAGTGACTGGACTTAACCAGAGCGCGTACATTTTGACTAGATATAGGTATATGAAGGCGATATTTAAATAAGATTTACACACTATCTAGGCTGTTACTACCTGTATACTGCAGACCTAATCAACATCTTTTGACTCTCAATCCACTTCATATCTTTTTCATGTTTTGGCACAATCCCAGCAACTTCGGGGAGGGATAGATTGATAAGATCTTCCTCAGAGCTCAACTGGTACTTATTTTATCAACCTCCGAAAGGATAGAAGGCAAAGACAACCTCGGCAGAATTTGAACTCAGAACGTAAAGACTGAAAAAAGTGCTGCTAATTATTTTCCCTGGCATGTTAATGATTTTGCCAGCTCGTCGCCTTTCTGCCAGCTCACCAATTTTTGCTATCCACCTAATATCAATATAATGTGTTTACCTGGTGAACAGCTACACATTGTAAACCAGTCATCATATATTCTGAAAAAGGAAAAAAAAAACATTAACAGTGTATTTAAATCGACCTTCATCACATTCAGTGTTTTATTCAATTTGCATTTAACGGATAGTACGATTGTTTGTGGACACAACTGTGATTTTATAGCATTAAGAGTGCTGATGTCGGAGTTTAACTCCATGTTAACTCCATATATTTTCGAGCAATACAAAACTATATTATTGTCATTCGTCGAATACCTAAATGCTGATGAAAATATATATTAATGCTAATGCACTCACAACAAACCAAATGAATACTTCAGCTATAAAGGTATTCACTCTAATTTCTCCGGGCATATAATCAACCTTCTATAACCTGTACTTTCATATCTGTTTGTTAATAGACTAATATTCACCAGCACAATACCTCATTATATGGATACACCATCTAAATGTGGTTACAACAGAAAAAAGTTCTTTATTCATAAAAATCACCTTTAGACTACAAACATTCTGAAGTAGTAACATACCATTTCAGTGCAACCTACACCTATCATCAAAATCTTTCTACGTTACTTAGATGTTATTGTTGCTGTTACCAACACAACGGGAATCTTTTACGATTCATTATTTATTCTTAGTTTAAGGTATTATCCTCTGGGTAGGGCCAACGTAAAATAATTTGCAACGTAGTACAAGACTGATTTGAGACTTGAAGTAAGGTTCCACAAAGTTCAAGGGGACTGCGAGAATTTTATATGGCGAGTGGTGGAGGGCTTGGCATAGCAGATAGTCACGGACACCCACTTTTCTCTCCGAATCCATCAACGATGTCACTCCCGAGCCCACCTCTGAGAGACACTACCTCTGGAAATATGTATAACTGACACTGACACTGATGGGGTACTATATTCACCAACATGTTCTCCATCGGAAGCAGTTACCTTTTGTTGGATTCAGCTTTTTATAACTCGCACGCACACACACACACACACACACACACACACACACACACACACACACACACACACACACACACACACACACACACACAACACTCGCACGCGCGCGCAGACACATATATGTGTATATGCAAGTGTGTGTGCCCCTGTGTGTTTCTAAGATCGTAATTCCTCTTCGTCTTTACATCTGTTTACTGATTGTGAACAAAAGCCTTACCATTCATGCAAACGTTGTTGTTGTTTCGGTCGTCCACGCAAACAAATCTGGATTAGATGGGCATTCGGCTGTGGAGAATATTGCCTCTCCGTAGCATCATCTGATCAATGCAAGCAGAGACAATTAGATGTTAATATGACGACGATGACGACGATGGTGATACACTCCATATACAAACAGGTACACAGAAAACTCTCAGGAACCAGTGAAAAAGCCTCTATCTGTACAGTTGTTTAACAGTCAAATTTTTCTAGAATTTTCCTTTCAGAATAAAACGTGCATTAGACACACTATGTCTGGCAAAATACTAGATGGTTACATCTAGAGCATCTTTCATTGTAGACATTTTGGATTAAGAATAACTTGTAACGATAGAATTGCACAACACCTCCAGAGCGAGTCAGCAAAAGAACCACTGTATGTTTGCTGAACCTGCTAGAAATGGCAGTCAATCTCTCTCACAACACACTCTATAATATCTTAAAATAGAAGGACATACTTGATAAGATTCATCTTGTCTGAAAAATGCAAGATTGTCAGAGATGGGACACATTTTGTCATACCTGGAGTTAAAGTATATCAGTAACAGCATCAATAGTAAATAGATCGTGAGCCAATATGAAGTGGAAGTTATTTTTGACAATTCTTCTCTTAGAAGTAGCACCCAAATGCCTCTCTCAAATTACTAGACATTATCTTTAAAAATAAGGACGTTGAATAATGTGATTTTTGGGCAGTGTGCTATAGAAAATGACAGGAAGGTCATGGTTGCAATTTATTTTGGCTGATTACGGATGTTCCAGGGATAAACATCATCAACAGCAATAAATAAACACTGAAGGACCACTTCAAGATTTTATGAAATTTTGAAGGAATTTCGTCCAAATTTAACACAGATCACATTTCATTGCACCAACAGTGTTTTGTCTCTTAGCTTTCATTTTTCTCTTTAGTTTTCTTGACTTCGTACTTCTGTCTTTATTTTCACGGACTTGTCATTTCTCTTTACTTTCATTACAATAATGCTGTCATACATATTGTCGTTACTGTCATTACTAAACTGATGTCATTTCTTCTCTCATTACAATAACATTGTCATTCCCTCGGTTTTTACTGTCATTACTGCAATATTATCACTTCTCTTTCTATCTTCGTTGCAGTAATGTTGTCAATACTTCTCTCACTCCAACAATGATGTCCTTTATTCTGTCTGTATTGTCATTACAGCAATGTTATCATTTCATCTTTCATTACTTTCATTACAGCAATATTGTCAATCCTTCTTTCTCTATAGTCATTATTTGTGTTATTTTTCTCTTTATACTTACCATACGTTAATGTAAATTTTTCCTCTGCTGTATTCTTTCTATAATGTCATTTCTATTATAATGTTGTTTTTATTGTATTCTTTAGTATCATTGCAGTAATGTTGCTTTTGTTATTGTTCACGTCCTAGTTTCGCTGCACTGACATTTATTGTCTTTGAGAGAAAGAAAGAATGAAAGAGAAAAAGAAGGCAGATATTTTATTCGATTGTCAAAGATATTACATTACAAAATTATAGTTTGCAATAATGGTTTCTCAATATAAAAATGGTAGATATTTTGGGAAAGAAAAAGTTCAAAAAATATAAACAAAAATAGTTTAAAGCAAAAGGTTAACAGTTTTACACAAACACTGAGGTGTTAAAATTATTTCACCATAAAAAAATAATGTTTTTAGCTTTAGCTGTCTTCCAGAACATTCCTGTTATAAACAGAAAGAAAAAAAAACAGAGGGAGAAAATAAGCCGTTTGATCATGTAAATAAACGTAGTGAGATGAGAAAGGTTAAATACACGATAAAGAATAAAGTTAGGACTGTTCCTTTAATCTTGTGGCATCCACCTATGATTGCTTCGTATCCACTTATCTACTATTTTAGATACTGCAACTAAATTTTATAGATGGAGGCTCACTTCTGCTTCTGAGTAACAAAGTATTGTCATAAAGTTTTACAATCAATATTATAACACCATAACTGCTTTAACATCCATTTAAAAGCCATACAGACGTGGGTTGGATAGAACTGTTACACGTTACATGATCACTTAGCCTGTTCTTGTAATATCTCATCTATGAGAGACCAACTTCTTTAGATTTGCTCTTATCATTTCACTTTTAGTCACCCTTTGCAGTTAGTGTCGACAGTACACATTTTTTTCCCTCGGCACTCATCAGGTTGTTGTTGTTATTGTTGACGATATGCTCTCTCAATAATCTTAATTCAGTAGATATACACAAAACCATTCCAGCCACAACAATCCTTTCGTTTCATTTATGGTGGGTGGCATGGTTGTATTTATGACTACCTTACCGAATGTCCTCATTTTTGTTTTAATGATGGAATATATATGCATGCTTTGAGAAAGTTTTAAGGAATATTTGTTGCATGACATATGTGTAGGCTCTTTAACTTACTGAATTTACTATTTCTTCTGCAATATGCTCTACTGACTGGATTGAATCAAATTCATATCATATCCTGTAGAAAAATTAGAGAGGATGTTTCTTTGTAAAATAAAAAGAGATATGGTACTTCTCGGTATATTTCGATTTTATCCAGTTGCAAGAGAGATTCCAGTCTGTTTTCCTTCTTTAGTTACTTAACAACAATGTTTCATAACTGGAATGCTAATTGTTGTGATGCTCGATTGCTGCATTATTTAATGACTACAATGTTTCATTATGATGAGCTTTCATTTATACAAGGCTTTCGAAATTCATTATCGGATTGCCGCGATGTTACATTGTAGCAGTGTCTCAATGTTGTGATGTTTCATTGTTGTGATGCTTCATTGCTAAGATATTCCATAACTGCACTGCTTTTTTGCAGCTATGCTTCATTATGTTCTTATTCTATTGCTGCAATATTTCATTGATGTAATTTGTCATTGCAGTTGTGTTTTGTTGTTAGAATATTTCATTATTCTGTTACATCATTCCTGTGATGTGTCATTGCTTCGCTGTTTTGTTGCTATAATATTTCATTGTTGTGATACTTTATCGTTGTGACGTTTCGTTGTTGAAATATTTCATGCAGTGATATTATCTTCCCCCGACAGTTAGTTTCAGCGAATGTTGCAGATGACCTAACAAGTAATGTGACAAGCTACAAAATACTGACTGAAAGGATTACAGATTGTATTATATCCCTAGTGCAGCGTCACTCAGTTGCCAAATCACTTAATGCTCAAATGGTCTAGTTTGTCTCACAGAAAATATATATCACTGTTATAAGCGTTTGTTGACTTCTATTCCAGAGTTAAAACTCCACCGAGAATATGATGAGCCAGAGAGAGAGAGAGATAGGGATAGATAGCTAGCTAGCTAGAGAGAGAGAGGGAGAGAAGGGGAGAAAGAGAGAGACACGCTCTTATTGTTTAGCTGAATATAGGCGCTAATCCAGCATGACTACGATTAATACACTGGCAATGACCTGTATTACTCAGATGTAGGTATCTGTTTGCGAATAAATCATTCATTTCGTAAGATGATAGGGTGTGGTGTAATGCATATTTAGCTGGTCTTTCTAGCAAGTCGACCCACCATTTAAAGGCTCGACGATTTGAAGAACAATAAGAGGGGGTTGAATTGATTCGATATTGAAGTAGTAGTAGTAGTAGTAGTAGTAGTAGTAGTAGTAGTCGTCGTAGTAGTAGTAGTAGTAGTAATGGCGATGGTAGTAATAATAGTAGGGGTGGTGATGGTAGTAGTAGTAGTAGTAGTAGTAGTAGTAGTAGTAGTAGTAGTAGTGTTGGTGGTTGTGGTGGTAGTGCTGGTGCTGCTACTGGTTGCAGTAATAGCAGCAGCAGCAGCAGCAGCAGTAGTAGTAGTAGTAGTAGTAGTAGTAGTAGTAGTAGTAGTAGTAGTAGTAGTAGTAGTAGTTTGTTAAAACTGGGTACGTTGTCAAGTTCCTCAGAAACAGTAACACAGCTACGATGAATAATCAATGCACGCCGCCCTCTCAGTTAAACACTGCTAAGCGCTTCATCTTGCACTCCTCGGACCTATTAACTTCTGTCACCTCCTAATGAAAATAATATATGCATTAAGGTAGCTGCCTTACAAGAAAAAAATTATTATTCATGCGGTTCTGAGTTTAACCACCAAATCACTTATGCACCTTATATTTTCTCAGTCTGTTTTACTTGAGCCTAGGACATTTACCCCGACCCTATGGACAATAACCCCCTGAGGACAACAGATGATGATTTAAAACTTCTTAATATATTGGAGAGGTGGTAATTAACCAAGGAGGGTAATTGTTTTAGGGGGTGTAATATTGGAGGGGGGGATTAACCAAGGAGGGGAATAGTCGTCGGAGGGAATTGTCCTACGGGGGATAATTGTCCTGATTCGGTTTTACTTTCATTAAAGTAGTTGTGTTCTGGTACTTCTTGACGTACCAAGGTCTATAAGTTGCAGTGTAGAATGTAAAACTTTATAGTTTCATTTTTGAATATCAATTTAAGAAAAGCATAAAATTTACGTATATGTGAAATCTTTAAGTTCACGACCTGCAACTTCATATATGTATATGTATGTATATATATATACATACATACATACATACATACATACTTACATACATACACAAATACACACACACACACACACACACACACACACACACACATATATATATATATATATATATATATATATATATATATATATATA
>NC_068988.1:47520268-47520960 GCF_001194135.2 Octopus bimaculoides | reverse complement strand
TAATAACATCACCATTGATCTAAATTCTAAATTATTACACATAGGTGTTGTTGTTTTTTTCCCCTTCTCGTTCTGAAAGTTTTTATTTGATTTCTCACGTGTGTCAGTTTGCACCGACACCCAAAGCACTACCATTGCTGAGTGCCAAAAAACATCCATTGCTGCAGCGATAGAGTAGAGGTTGCTTTACGTGTCACTTCAGTGATGTATGGGTATTAAGGCGATCTATATTGCTCTCCTTTATTATTTTACTTGTTTTAGTCATTTGACTGTGGCCATGCTGGAGCACCGCCTTCAAGGTTCATTTTTAATCGAGCAAATTGACCATAGGACTTTTTTAAAGGTCTCCTACTTATTCTATCAATCACTTTGGTTGAACTGCTAAGTTAGTGAGGTGTAAACACACCAACACCGGTTGTCAAGTGATGGTGGAGGACAAACACAGACACAAAGACACACATACAGTGTCTATCTATCTATCTATCTATCTATCTATCTATCTTCATCATGGACGGACGGTAGATACATCGGCTCCCATGTAAGTTCCATTTTTCACTTCTTAAAAGACCCATTTTCTTTTTAAAATTTTGTATAAGTTGTGTATAACACAAAATACTCCGGGAAAATATATTTTTCAAATCGGAAATAGCTCTATTTAGAGCCTTATTTCCAAAAATTCAAAAACGTCTTCC
>NC_068988.1:47518068-47518792 GCF_001194135.2 Octopus bimaculoides | reverse complement strand
CGGAAGATGAAAGTAATGAGGAATGGCAAATAGCCCAGAAAGGAAGGAGGAAGAAGAGCAAGAAAAGAATAGCAAACACAAACAAAGCAGGGAGATACACAACTCCCGAAAACACTCAAGACACCAACACAAGCACACACAACAACAACACAAGCAACAAAACCCCAAAAGTAAGCACACACACAATGCTCACTGCCATCAACACAAAAAACTCAGAGTTGATGGAATACATCAACACAAAAACAAACATAACAAACGAAGACATAAAAACAGCAACCACCCTTACACAACACCGCCAGAACACATCAGAATACTACACATTACACCAACCCTGCAACACACACTAAAATCTATTTTTCGCAAGGCAGTTGGCAAATGCCAACAATACCTGGCGAAAAAACTATACAGCGATCTCCTCGAAGAAAATCCGAAGGAGGAGACAGGAACTCTCCAAGGGTAAGTGACTCTCTTTAAAACTCTAACACTCACATTAGAACTATGCTCAAGATTGGTTGTGTAAATGCGCGTGGCTTGGAAACAAGGGTACCTCCTAAACGACATAAAGTCACACAAACTAGAAATCACAGCCATAAGCGAGACCAGACTCCATGATCCCCGGGCCCTTACGTCCATGTTTGGCAGACAGTTTAACATTTATTTTTATCCCTGTCTGTCGAGAATGGGCGGTAGTGGCACGGTGGTACTCTTTCGCAAGAGTCTGGAT
>NC_068988.1:47516507-47517968 GCF_001194135.2 Octopus bimaculoides | reverse complement strand
ATGCGATTTTTTTTCTTATTATTGAACCCCGGCCCCAGTATATCAATTCCAAGTAGTCCAGTATTGACCATCTTGATTCGTTTTGATATAGTGTTTCCAGTACTAAACCGATATGTCATTCTTCTACTGTTGCAAGTGTGAGCTGAAAGACTTTCGTGAAGGCAAGTTTGTAGTTGACCACGCGACTATGTAGAGATTAGTCTGTTCACTCATCCTGACCGCATCATAAGTGAGAAGACTGATTCTCTACAAATAACTACAATTAAACACTATCCAGCCTGGCCAGTATTTTGATGGATATTGTGGTGGCAGTATGCAGTATGGTGCTTAATTTGGACTAATTACCAAAACTTCAGTTACTGTTATCTATTTCAACACTTATCGCCAGTTGAAATGCTGTTACTTTTTACAGTCTCGTGATATTCATCGGAACTCATCTGCATCGCATTTTTTTAATACTCACTTATTCATAGGAAGGTGCGAGAAGGATGCAGAGTCGTTAAGCACGCTTTCCATCGGGTCCTATAAGAAACAATGTTTCCAATTCCTCCGGCTGAATCTTGAAGCGAGACCAATCGAACTCACGGATGCTTTCCAACCATCGTACTAGTTAATTTTGCCTGTAAAAGCTGTCTAGCGATTTTCCAGCCGAGACATTATTACTATATGTCCTTAATATCAGGGCTGCAATCCCTCAATCCCCAAAAGTAACGGTTCTACCTGGAGCGCTCCTTTCCTCTTTGAGCTACGCACTCTCTTGAGTAACGTTACACCGAAGAACCTTTAGAGAAACCCCATCACAGTCGCTTGCTTTGTCGATCGTGTTCTTTCGGTCTTTACCCAAGATTCATGACGATAAATAGGAGGAACGAAGGGCAAATTGAAGATAGCGATTTTGGAATTTACACCTAACGCACCTCTTCCGATGACAAACTGCTGTCTGTCTGTCTGTCTGTCTGTGTCTGTATCTGTGTGCGCGTGCATGTGTGAGTAAGTGTGTCTATCTATTCGAATATCACACTTAATTAATTTTGCATTAACAGCTTACATTACCGCAGCAGATCCTGCAATTATTGCACCTAGTTCAGTCAACTGCCTACCATCCTTCACAAAAATGGAGCACAGATAATTGTACTTCTCCACGTGCTTCAGAGGATATCCATTGACATGTTAAGTGCATTGAGGAGGCTTCCCTGAGAGGGTACGAATTTCTGTCTCACTCTCTTATCAGACGTAGGATAGATTTCCCACTTAATAGCCTGACAATCTATTCCATATAATAGGCTAAGATTATGCTGTACCTGTTTCAGACTGATATGTAAGCTGTCAATGTAAAATTAAGTGTGCTATTCGAATAGACACACGCACTCACACATGCGAGCGCACACAGACACAGACATACAGACACAGACACACAGACAGACAGACAGACACACACACACATACACACACACACACACA
>NC_068988.1:47515255-47516497 GCF_001194135.2 Octopus bimaculoides | reverse complement strand
ACACACACACACACACACACACACACACACACACACACACACAGCCATCTTGTGACATAAACTCAAAACTTTATCAATTAGTAATCTAAGACAATAATCAGGGATTCGCATGATTCCACTAAACATAACTCAGTCGAGATATTTCCTAGTTAACTCTTTTACTCTTTTATTTGTCTCAGTCATTTGACCGCGGCCATGCTGGAGCACTGCCTGTATATTCGAGCGAATCGAACCCTGAACTTATTCTTTGTAAGCCTAGTACTTATTCTATCGGTCTCTTAGGCCGAACCGCTAAGTTACGGGGACGCAAACACGCCAGCATCGGTTGTCAAGCGATTCTGGGAGGACAAACAGACACACAAACATATGCACACACATACATACATACATACATGCATACATATATATCTATATCTATCTATCTATCTATCTATCTATCTATCTATATATATATATATAAATATATATATATATATATATATACGACGGGCTTCTTTCAGTTTCCGTCTACCAAATCCACTCACAAGGCTTTGGTCGGCCCGAGGCTATAGTAGAAGACACTTGCCCAAGGTGCCACGCAATGGGACTGAACCCGGGACCATGCGGTTGGTGAGCAAGCTACTTACCACACAGCAGCTCCTGAGCCTGTTAAGTTGAAGATCTTTTCATTATCAAGATTTTAGTTACTGTCAAAAGCATTCTGCTATTTTTTACGCAATGCAACAGTTTTACTACAGTATCTAAAACTGATGAAAGCCCAAGTAATTTCCTAAAACAACGCATAGTAATAAAGATGAAATAAATAAACATAAAAATAAAGCCTTTAAAGATTACCATTTAACCTTGAAAATAAATGGAGTACTCTATCCGAAACATAGAAAAATACAGCACTTTCTATGAGGCCATGAACACCTATAGTATTAATAATAATAATCCCTATGTAAATGCAAGTCCATTGCTGAGAGTGTATTAGTTTAAAAGAAAGGCATTTATAAAGAAAATTTTCCACCCTACTCTACTGAAAATATGAAAGCAACTGTAAAATATGCAATAACATCATAAAATCAAAAATAAATACATGAATCGTACAAAATAAACAAAAATGTAAAGTACTGGAAACAAAACTGTTTTTGTGTTACATGATTAGTGCCAGAACTGTTTTGATTTCTGTTTTGACTTTTAGTACGTAGCTGTAGATTGATCAAGTGTACACTATTGAACGTTGTAATAACTCTGACATTT
>NC_068988.1:47499565-47511501 GCF_001194135.2 Octopus bimaculoides | reverse complement strand
GACTACTATCTAGATTTTCCTGATTTATTTTTCCTTTCAATTGTTCTATTTCTATTTCTGATATTTTTTTTTGCTTTTAGAATATATCTTCTTATGTTAGCTAGTTTGTTAGGGTTCATTGTTTTATCGAGGTCTAAATTTACATTATTTTTCTTCCATATTTTATATGTATGTGTTGTTGCGTCTTCGTTTTTTGGGTAGAGCACTGCTGTGAAATAGGCGTATAGTATCGAAATGTATTCCTCACGTGTCCATTTATGCCGTTTTGGTTTTGTTTGCGGGACATGAGGAACAACGTCCGGTCCTTTATTTTCACGGTCATCGTTTTCGTAGGGTACCGGTTCGTTTATTTCTGTTGTCAGATTGTTTTGCACGTTCAGATCTTCGTATTTTTTTTGGTAACAAGCTTACAGTACGCACTTCTCGGTTGTTATTCTTGGGTGTAAAAATACCGGTGCTATTTAATCTGTTTGTAATTATTTTGTACATGGTGTTATGGGGTTCGAAGATGGTTTGGTTTTGATGTAACACGTGTGTTTACGATCGCTGTGCGTGTAGTGGAGGCATCAAGTTAAAATACATCATTATATTTGGAAAAATAGAAATAAATTTCAATGAGTATTACTTACTCGGATATAGTCCAACCTTTTGTCAGCTATTTTTTGGCTCAATCCGATGTCTTTATTTCCGATGTTTTTGGATAAGTTTCGGAGCAGTGATTTATCGTTCTCACATGTTAAACTTCCCCGATGTCTTCTCTGTTAAACTTCCCCGGTGTCTTCTCTGTTAAACCTCCCCGGTGTCTTCCTGTTAAACTTCCCCGGTGTCTCTTATTATTATTATTATTATTATTATTATTATTATTATTATTATTATTATTATTATTGTTATCATCATCATCATCATCATCATCATCATCATCATCATCATCATCATTATTATTATTATTATTATTATTATTATTATTATTATTATATCTAAGATTCGAGATGTTTTTGTGACGTTACAAAACAGAATACATGGTTTAAGTGGTGCTTAGAAATGAACTAAAACTGTGTGGCTTCTTAGAGAGGGAAATATTAATGCAAGAAAGAAAAACAACAATAACAACGCGAATATCAATGAAAGAAAAAAAGAATAAAATATAATCAAATCTTCAGACAAACTAAGAAATATAAGAACAAAAAGAAAAAGTAAAAATAGAGGAATGTTTTACTTTGTCTTGTTTTTTGTTTATCTGTTTGTCGTTTTTTTTTCTTTTGCATTTCTTTTTGTTGCCTGGCAAATATGGTTTTACTGTTTTTCTTTTTTCTTTTTCTTGGCATTTGTCTGCTACTTAATTTCCTGTAATTTATCGAGCTATATTTTAAATTGCTCTGCATCATCGCTTGTAAATACATTCCAGCTTATAGAACAGAGAGCGAGAGAAAGAGAGAGAGAGAGAGTGAGAAAGCGAGAGAATAAGAGTGAGAGAAAGAAAAAGAAAAGAAAGAAAAAGAAAAGAAAGAAAAAGAGAGAGATAGTGAGAAGATATTTTCTATGGCACTGATTGCGAAGAAGCGTCTGTAAATTCTCAAGTGTCATAAATAGCCCCAACTTTAACTCTAAGTCTCAAAGCGAGACATTGACTTGCGCGGGTCAATGAACTAGAGTCCGAATAATAAAGCTAGTTTATTCAAATTAAATAGTCAACAATAAGGATAAAGAAAATAAAAAAGAAAACGGCAAACAGGAAACCACACCAAACTAACCCAAACCAAGCAACCACCAAAATATTTGCGATAGAAAAGAAAATCCAGTATGGTTGTATTGTTGTAGTTTAAAATAAGAAACACATTACATCGTATACCAGAGCTAAATACTTTCTTTTGTGAAGGAGAAGTTGAGGAGATTCATTCATGGATACAACAATGAGTGAGTGTGGCCAGTGTTAAGGTATTATGCTTCCAATTTCAACCTATTGCTGTTAATTTGACCTTTCTATTGATAGGAGTGACACTGTATGTTCATGTGATGCCAGCAAGTTGTTGATTATAATAACAGAATCTGTAGTCATAGTAATCATTTGAGAGTAGTCAAATAAATACAATCTTAGGATTTCTATTAGGAATTCATATAGTTATATTGTTGTTTAGCCTTAAGTCAGCTCTCACCCAACAGAGACCTATGGCCATCCAATATTTTATTGAGACGTAGTTCTTGTAGAGTATCGAATTTAATGAGTCGTCTTTATATAATTTTAGGGGGATTTGGTGGTTATATCTAGCAGTTTGATCGATAAAGTCAGATCCTCCTTATTGGCTCATCAATAAATAATTTAGGAAAAGGAAGGATAACATGGTTAAATCACAGTCTATAGATATAAACTAAATAGGCAGTTTGTAGATATTGACAAGATATGCACAGCGTACATATCAAATGGAACAGACTTAAAGTTTCCACTTGAGGCACACTATATATAGTGAATAAATGTTGACTTGATAAACGATATGTTTATATTGACTAGATAGACACATTACAAGATAGTTGACTGTACATATATGGAGCATTGTTTTTGACTAGATTGAAACAATGGGTAAATATTGAGAGCATAGATACAATCTGTTGATTGGGAAGGGTTATACCATCTTTTGATTTTATTCTGTACTACAATGATGACTATTGAATTTAGTCCAGTGGAAACGAAAGATGCGGTGAGCATGAACGTGTTCTAAATACAGAAGGAAGTAAAATTCCACAAAGTAAACAAAAAAACCCAAAAAACCGCATAAGCGAATTACTTTCTGTATTCTACTGAATCTCCTGCTTCGTTAATACAGGACAAGGCAGTAAGCTGGCAGAATTGTTAGCACGCTGAGTTCAAATTCCACCGAGGCCGACTTTCATCTTTTCGGTGTCGATAAAATAAGTACGGTTGAATCCTGGGGTTGATGTAATCGAGGTATCTACTTATGGGTACGAGTATAAAATCTGCATCTCACTGCAAAACCATGTCAAACCAGTGTGACAAAATTGGCTCATCAAAACAATATGATCTCATGTCTAAATTCAAGGCCTTCACATCAAAAGGTGGAGGGAATATGCTGAGGACTTTGTCCTACAGTGGACTGAACGAGGGAAATCCGATCCAAAGATAAGTTCTCACAATTTAATACAGACAGCTTATGGTTAATTTAATCAACTATAATACAAAAAATTATAAATAATATAGAGACGCTCGGTGCGAGAATCAAACGCACGGTCTCGCGATCGTGAGTGCAACACACTAACCACAAAGCAATACACACATACATACATCATATATTGTGTACTATACGCTCGCTGCAGGATGAGCCTCTTCAAACTTCATAATTGTGAGCCTCTTCAAACTTCATAATTGGAGAGAACAGTCACGGGACGGGTTGGCACAACGTAAAGTTCCTCCGATGAGGAAGGCGTCTTCCAGTTCAATAACAGAAGCTTGCTGAGATGTAGCCATCTCGTAAAAATTTCTGGTCCCGAGTTTAGAAGACTGGTGCCATCAATATGTAATACATCACTGACCTTCAGACCCCAAATATGGCTTGCCAGCTTTCTTATTTTCTTCATCTTTACGTGCATGAAAGACGACTTGTCATTGTCGCATCTCCTCGTATATATATATATATATATATATATATATATATATATATATATATATATATATATATTGATCGTCAAGCAGATTAATCGGAACAGATACCACATGATAATCTTTCATGAAAGCAAAACTTAAAAGGATTTCTCACCACGATTCATGCATCTCATTGATACATATCTGCGAAAGTAACTCAAACATAAAGGTATATGTATGCATAAATCAAGTACAGCGCAAAGGAGTATGCAGATTTAACCTGCCCCATTCCCAGACACCCTTGCCTCATCATAAACTTCTTATTTGCTAACAATGTGTGTGCTTATACATTTATATACATGTATGTATGTATGTATGTATGTATGCATGTATGTATGTACGTACGTATGTATGTATGTATGTATGTATGTATGTATGTATGTATGTAGAAGTTATTGGATAGAAAATGTAAAATCTACTTGAATCTTTGAAAGGTTATCAAAACTATTGTTCAAAATTAAAGAAGGTGAACGTGAGCTAATTAAACAAAACTAGCGATACTAATTCCATAAGTGAAATAATGAAATACGAACCCACAGCATCACATTGAAATATCATGTAATTTAGTAATACCAATAATTAATCGTATTAATTACCCAGGAAGTTTACAACAGGTTTATTATTATCTTCTTTCCGTGTCAATTATCTCAAAGAATGTAAAAAGATAATAAGTTATTATAACTTCTGTAAGTTTACCTTTCACTTATAAAATGACGCAAAAATACAGAAAGTATATTTGAAGAAATGCTTCCATATATTTACGCAATTTGTGCACTCACACTTATGAATATATAAATTTAGATATATATGCAAAAAAAAAGTAAACATTTTCCAATACCGATTATACTTACATACACTCAAATATACATATCTTTTTATATTATCAGGTTAATATATGCGATCGAACATTCATATATATATATATAAGAAAATATCTTACGCGTGTTTTCACACACGCATACACACTTATAAATATATACTTGAAATTGTTAAATTCACTCTCACATATGCACATCAATAAGTGCATAGGCATGTGCATATAAATATCACATACATTGTGGTTTCTGTACACATGTGAAACGATATCTGAAAATCCCTGTGAAATCAATAATGGCAATACGTTACAAAAATTATGAACATGATAAAAAAAATTATATTTTTATATTTATATCTCCTACATATATAAAAATGTGATGTTTTAGGGATATACATATATGTGTGTTTGCTAATGTACATAGATACAATTATGTCAAGTTCAAGTTAACCTCAAATATTTGGAGAGGAGTGAATATAATTTTGAAATTTTTTTTAGCTAAAATGCTACTCTCTCAGAATGTATACTGGATATTTCATCCTTTGCGAAAATAATATTTTTCAAAGATGCAGAGGTGACAAGGTTTCTTCGTCCTATACGAGTTTTTGACTTCCATGCATTGCTATATTTCGATTGATGAGAAGTAGCAGTCCACAATATTTACCTAACTCAGCAAACAAGAGATGTGTTTGGATTTCGATTGAAAAGATGTATCAATGGATGTAAACTTTTTCTTTAAATATATTCACTATTATCTTCATTAAGCCATGATAGATTTAGAATTCTTACCGAACGCTTATACGCGTTTTTACTTACCAAATAATTATTTCATAATAATGTAACTTCAATTGACAGTCGTCTTCTAAAAATTCGCTGATATGCCTGACGATGCTGTCCATCATCTTAACCTAAAATCTATTTCCATTGTTCATGAGAAAGTTGACCTCGTGATTATCTTCGTCGAACTGTTTTCATCTGTGCTTGGTTTTCCTTGCTTCTTTCATTGATTCTCTATGTCATCGCTTGCTGCCGTATTCTTTCTGTTTCTCCACGAGACATCTTGCTTATGATCGATTTGAAGAAAATATGACTGCTGACTGAAGCAGATGGAGTAACCAGGTATATACTTTCACACAGTGAATATGTATGCGTAATTGTCAGTAATGACGGCAGTAGGAATTAGGGATTTAAGAACAAAATTGTCCACAGTATCAACATAGTATTTCACTGAAATATTTTAGCCAAAATCTGTTTATACATAAACAAAATGTTAAATAATAAGTTTATTTTGCTTCAGGGAATTATTTTCATTCACGATGTGGAATATTTTCCTGACATTTTCTTTTAAATTTTATATTTGATGTGTATATATGTATGTATGTATGTATGTATGTATGTATGTATGTATGTATGTATGTATGTATGTATATATATATATAGAGAGAGAGTGATAGTCAGAGAGAGACAGAGAGAGAGAGAATAATATAAATATCTTACAAAAAACAACAACAGAATTGAGCGTTTTACTGAGTGAAGGTTTCCGTAAAATCGATTAGCCACTTCAAAAATAAGAAGTAGAAGTAACTCTTATCTTAAACAAAGATTTCCGTAAAACTCATACCATTTTTATTGGTTTCTTCTTTCTTCTTCCAGATTCTTCAATTTTTTCCTTTTCTCACACAGTTTATTGTATTTGAAAATGAAATATTCATGACCCTATTTGCTTTCCTAAGGTGTCTGCACAAAATATATTTTCCTTGTTAGAATTCAATGAATAAATTGAATAACCTCACAGTTATTTTTATTCCCTTCGTACAGGCAGCAAATTGGCAGGGTCTTTAAAGAGCCGGATAGAATTCCAGGAAACAGATGTTCTAAAAGTCTGCGCTCTGTGCTTAGAGCCACCGAGATAAATGTTTGCCTCTCCTATTGAAGCTGATAAAAAAAAAAACATAAGCAGTGAATTAACGGCAACCGCAAAGCAAAAAAAGAAACGAAAGAAACGGCAGCCCATATTCTTTATGGGATTTGCTCCATCTCTTTGACTTAAATTTACCATCTCTGTAAGCTGTGACCCGCTCAATTCAGGTCACAGCTTATATGGATGATAGACTTAAACTACCATCCAATCTAATGCAACCGCTCCACGAAAACTCCACCTTGAACCGTTTTATCTGAGGTTCATGACCTGCAGAACGACTTTACCCACATTCAATGGACTATCATTCACAGAGACACTCCGTACTAAGCTGGAGTCAAATTACATATATACTGCATCACCCACTGTATCGATCGACGGGAAAAAATTAAGCAACCTGTCCTTTCCACCAAGGTATGATTTGCCGATGATCCAAATAGTTCACGTTATTCTTGCTTGCTCTATACTCAAGAGCACAACACTTAACCCTTGTTGCTCATAAGCACTGCAAACCCAACCATATTAGTAGTCCTACCTAACACTAATAAATCTGATTTTTCCCATAGAAAGGCTATCGGCGCTATGATATCAATCTTTTACCAACCTTCACCAACACTGGCATGTTAGGGGTAAAGGCAATGATTTGACGACACTAAATAAACAACACCTCAACCACACCAGACATAGCGGTGGCAGCTACCTACAAAAAGGCCTGTCGGTGACCATGGAACTGTGAGCATAGGGCTTATGTCGTTACCAAACCAATGATACCACATGATAAATTGACCAAACGAGATTTACCATCTAGAAGCCTTTGAACGGCAGACCGAGAAATTAATTATTTGTAACTAAACACTTCCAAACTTTGGACACTGGTAGAATGTGTCATATAAAACATCTTTTACTCTTAGTGTTGTTGAGAAAAGTTTATATTTTCAAAGTTATTTCGTGTTAAAGGAGGAAGGTCTTTCCGAAAATAGTAGCTGAAAAACAGGAAAATAATCTAAAAGCAGTAGAAATGCACGAACTATTGTGGTGGTGCCATGAAGTAAACATGGTTCAGATACACTCGTTTATTCATATAAACATAACTGAGATGAAATATGGCATAAATAACAGTGACAAACGAAATATACACCGCCGGAAGTTGTTGTTGACAAACAACCGCAATAATTTCATTCAGCTGAATACACGTCATTGATTGGTTGAAATTACCGAAATACAACTTTAACACGAAATAACTTTGAAAATACAAACGTTTCTCAACAACATTAAGATGTTTTATATGACACATTTTACCAGTGTCCGAAATTTGAAAGTGTTTAGTTACAAATAATTAATTTCTTGATCTGCCGTTCAAAGGGTAAAGATCTTGAATTTGTCTAATTTCATATTACATGATCTCTTGACGAGCGATGTTCTTTCTATGGCCTTACTAAACTTTAAGCCGCATGGAGCAGAGTTGAAGTATTATGACACAATACGTATAATTCCAACCAAATGTGTTGAGATCAACGTTTCTTTCGTTTCGTTTATGCATATATAATATCTATTGATTTATCAGTACTGATAGATTACAGGACATTCTACATGAGTTTAGCATTCTTGAATACGTTATAATTGAAATTCGTCTATTTCTAATACTCTGTGTTACAAGTTCGGGATTGTGGCTTAAGAATAAGCAGTGGAATTTTAGGTTTTGGTTAACGGTTTAAGAATTTTAGATTGGAACCATATATTTTCTAGAAGAAAAATACGGTGAGCGTTATTTGATCACCTAAGCAACACTACATTATGTGAAAAAGTTAAGAACATCTTATCAAGCCAGCTCGTGGGTACCATAAACATCTTCTCAGGGAATGCCTGGAGCGACAGAGGAATCTTGAACGAAATTAAGCTCAATTCGACACGAAAATTTGTAAACTTGTTCTTCTGTCATAGTGAGCGTACACACCCACAATACACACAGACAGACACACGCACACACGCTTGTACGCGTACTGAAAAAGAAATTTGGTAAAAATGTAGAAATTAAATAATTTCTTTCTAGTAATAATAATGGACACTTCTGTACAAAACCGCGCATGCACACACTTACGTTTATATCTTTGTACTCGTATAGAGAACTGATGCATAAACATCAAAAAATCAACACACTCCAACAACTTATAACTGGTTCTTATACTGAATTATGTTATTACATTACATTAAATCCAGTTGCAACCGGCTTGTATAGAGACACGTAATCCGCTAAACAAACTTTACGGCCGACATATTCACCATAACAGAAGAAAACCAAGAATTTCACAAATAGTTCATATTTTCATTGTTCTCAACAACTGCTTCACTAATATAAACATCATAAAATGCATAATTACATAATTCTGATATATAATTAAATTGAAATAAATTAATTTAAAAGTAGAGTTAACATAATTCATCAGGTGTCTTGAGTTAACATAGCTTTCCTTATGATTTGGATAAACGCAGCTTTTAATCTAAATTAAATTAAATATGTAATTATATATTTAATGATGTTTAGCTTAATGAAACAGGTGTTGAGTACAACGAAAGTATGAAATGTTAGGGAAACATTTGATCTTCTGCTTATATGGTCATATATATATATATATATATATATATATGTATAAGCGTGTGTGTGTGTGCATGTATATGTAGGCACACAAATACCAACACACACACGTATGTATACATATATGTATATACATATATATACATATATATACATATACACAGGAAAAGGAAAAGATATAAAAAGACTGAGAAGTAGATAAGTGTGTATATATGTATAAACATGTGCATTTGAATATACACAAACAGATTCATACATATTACATACTGACATATGTGCTGGAATGATATTATTTATTCAAACATATGTCTCTACATAGAATGAGGCAAATACGTACACATAAATAGAGGCCGACACCTATACGCCACCTTTTAAAATGTGACGTATGTTTATTCATTATCACATCTACGAACACCTTATATACGTGTTACATGTATAAAAAGGAATAAACATATTTATCAATACCAATACACACACAAACACACATAGACACAGACACACACATACACACGCAAACACACACATATATTGGCATATCGATATATGTGTGTGTTACGTACGTATGTATGCATGCATGCATATATGTATATATGTATATATATATGTATGTACAGCGGTGGGTTGAAAATCTATTGGCTGACTATGAAGGATTGATGCTAGAGCTGTGGGATCGTGCAAGCATTAACTGTTAAAAAATGACTTCAAAAGTATTGAGTAGTGATTTCTCTTGAAAACAAGTATTTGCCATTATGGTGTTTAATCTGTAAGGACATTCATACTGATCTTCTTGCTATATTTGGAGATAACGGTTCCACTTTATCAACGGTGTAAAAATGGGCAGTTAAATTTAAGAAGGTAAAGGAGACTATTGAAGGTGACCCATAGTGTGTAGGTACTGCAACTTGTTAACTATACAAAGTTTTCTGCTCGATGAATGCCACGCTATCTGGCATAGGACCAGGCTGGTCATATCATGAAAGAATATCGCATTGTTCGAATCAGATACATCTGAGTTCCTTGAACGTTTTCTGACACAGGATGTGGGCCAGTTACACAGAAACAATCCATGCAGTGGGATCACCTCGCCTCACCTGCTCCAAAGAAAGCTCTGTTCGTTTTATCTGCAGGGAAAGCGACGGCCTCAGCTTTTTGGGTCGCAAAGGGTATTGTGGTTATTGACTACCTTCGGATGCCAAATTGATGAGGCAGTTACGAAAGGTTATCAAGACCAAATACCCAGGAAAACTAATAAAAGGGCTCTTGGTTCATCAGGTCAATACTTCAGCAGGAAACGTCTTAAGTAAAAGCGTCTTCACCAACGGGATGCAGTCGCTGCAACACTGATGGAAAAAAAACGTAAATGAAAATAAAATCTAGAAGCGTAAATTAAAATAATGCGTAAATGAAAATAAAAACCAGAAATGCACATAAAAACCTGCTTCAAACATTGCATATCGCAATGAAAGAGAGACACAAGTTAGACAGTTATATATCTTTGTTTCAAATATTGGCATAAAGCCAGTAATTTCGGGAGAGGGTTTACGTCGATTACATCGACCTCTGAGTTCAACTGATACTTAGTTTATCGACCTCAAAGGGTGAAAGGCAAAGTCAACCTCGGCGAAATTTGAAATAGGAATGTTAGGAAGGACGAAATTCCGTTAAGCATTTTCCCGGTGTGCAGATTATGATATATACTAAAGCATTTTAGGGTAGAGAACCATACAAGTGACCTTCATTGACGTAATGCAGTTTTTTCTTCAAAGGGAGATATTTGCCTTCAGAATGCATAATATATACATATATGTCATCCTTGGTTCTTTTGCCTTATAACAGGTAAAAGCTACTAATTCATGATTGTACAATTCTGTGTACAATGGCATATATGTCGGGTGAAGGGCATGTGGATACACCCAGACACATTTAGATGAAAATAAGAATGTGTAAAGTAATATCGATAATTTCTGTCAGCTATCATCACCATCACTATTCTTGTTATGACTACTACTACTACTACTACTACTACTACTACTACTACTACTACTACTACTACTACTACGGCTGCTGTTACTACTGCTGCTGCTGCTGCTGCTGCTGCTGCTGCTACTACTACTACTACTACTACTGCTGCTGCTGCTGCTGCAACTGCTACTGCTGCTGCTGTTACTACTACTACTACTACTACTACTACTACTACTACTACTACTACTACTACTATTACTACTTTACCATATTTTAATATTATATTAATAATAATTGTAATCACCGACAGAATTGTATGCTATTGCAGTATTATCGTATATATACGATAATAATAATGATAATAATCATAATAATAACAACCACAATAATAATAATATACAATGAAATCAATAAAAGTAACACATCTCCAATTCCTCATATGCATCCAGAATGGCAAAATGCATATAAAAATTTATTAAGTATCAGATAAGAATGAAAAAAATCATTATTTAAAAAAATACCAGAATTTTAAATTGACTCACCAAAAAGAGAAAAAATTAATAATCAGTAAAAATTGAAAGAAATGAAGAACTGTAAAAATAAAATGGAGATTTAATATCGAACAATTAGCAAAATGTTGTGTTTCTATTGCTGACACTCAGGAACAGGGTGAAACGAGAACCCTTTAACATCGATAGTTATCTAAGGAGCTTTTAAAGAATAGAATTCTCATTTCTCTTGTGGAAATGTGATCATAAAATACACACAGGATACACTCGCACATACACACAAATACAGAAACACAGCCACATGAATGTCCCTTATATGACTATACATTCACATACATAGACACATACATACATACATATACATATACATATACATGTACATATATGCATATATATGTATATATGTGTGTATATATGTATGTATATATGCACATATATACAGGTATAAGTATATATATATATATATATATATATATATATATATATAT
>NC_068988.1:47496754-47499031 GCF_001194135.2 Octopus bimaculoides | reverse complement strand
ATAATAATAATAATAATAATAATAATAATAATAATAATAATAATAATAATAATAATAATAATAATAATGATGATGATGATGATGGTGATAATAATAATAATAATGACGACGACGACGATGATAATGATGATTATGATGATGTTGATGATGATGATGTTGGTGGTAGTGTTGGTGGTGTTGTTGTTGGTGGTGGTGGTGTTGACGTTGATAATAATGTTGATGCTGACACTGATGATGCTTCCACTGTTGCTGTTGCTGCTGCTGATGATAATGATGATGATGATGATGATAGTGATGATGATGATGATTAGCAGAAGTAGAGCAAAAATGGAACAAAAGTGAAGCAAAACAAACAGGTAAATTAAAAAAGAAAACATTCTACAGTAGAAAGAACAATAACAATAAAACAAAATTCAGCATCACAAAATCTATATTAATACAAACAAACAAAATATGATGCTAAATTAATTTTATCTCTTCCATTTTTCATAGTTTTAATAATTTATTTGGTGTTCTATGAGTACCATCACCCAGTATGTGTAGTTTACTAGCATCATGCTGAGTCGAAGATGTGAATTCCAATCTGTCTTTCAAACCAATTTTCTATGTTCCTACTGCACCATTAATACTTCACGGGAGAGGCATGGATGCGCTATTTCTTGAACCACCTCTCAAACTATCATTTCTTTAATTTAACATGGAGATTTCTCTGGTCTGTGAACTTCTATGAATAATAGCAAAATCAATCTCAATTAAATTACACAGATATATCTTTAAAACAGTGAAAATTGCATAATGGACCCCAAGACGTACAGGTATCAAATAAACCTGGGCTGGCCTAGCTATGAATGGTGTATCTAGATTTAGGTTTACTCAGTTAGGGCTGTGGTGGGATTGAACGATAGAAACAGTATGAAATTTGAATTCATAAACCTCTATTGCTGTTCCATGTGCATGTGGGTCACATAACAGCTCGATGAGGACAGTTCTTATAGCTAACTCTCGATACTCAGCCAGCGGCTCTTGATGAAGAAATTAGAGATTGAATTCTCATCTATTTGAAAAATAAACTTTGTTACCTACACTAAAGTATTTTGCTTCCATCTACTCCTCCTCATTATACGGATCAGAAGCAGTAAGCTGTTATTTATATAAATATAAACTTGTTACCAGTTCAAATATGTTTGAGATATATTCGAAATCATAAGAAGTCCATTCACTGCATTTTGACATGGAGAAAAATTCTCAGCGTAGGCTAAAAGTGGGTAAATAAACCAGATCAGTTCGGAGCAGCCTCTATCCAGATCGATGCACTTCAGAGTAGTTATCTCCTTTTCAGCATCGAACACTGCAAAGAAAGGCATTTCTGAATTGATAAGGGATTAGGTCTCTCGTGTAAGATTCCAGTTAAACTACAGTGATTAATTATCCTAACAGGCTGCCCGATCATAGCAAAAGACAGATTAGAATCGCTAAGCAATGCTTTATACAAATGTAAACTTCTTACCAGCTCAAATATGTTTCAAATATTTTCGAAACCATAAGAAAACCATTCACAACATTTTGTCATGGAGCAAAATTTTGGCTGTAGACAAAAACGTAATTGGCTTTTCTTAAGGCATCAAAACTACAAGATTCTTCAGATTGTGATTTGATGTGTATTGTCATCGTATTTGCGCAATTTCTTAAATATGTATGTATGCATCTGTGTACGTACTTATGTATATACATTTATATGTGTGTATGTACATAAGCTGAATAATCTTTTATCTCATCCTTGCTATTTGTTAAATCCTAATTAATTTTTGCACATATATTTTGCACATAAGGCTTCGTAATGTGCCAACTACTGAAAATATGCAAATGTACAATTATCCAAAATACATTTCAATTGTATGGTATGCATTCCCATTGTCTCCCATGGTATTGTTATTATGTCTGTGTTAGTTTGAATTGCCAGTTTAAACGACGTTTGTATATATTTGAATCTCAACACACACACACACACACACACACACACACACACACACACACACACACATACACACATGTATATTTAACAGTACTTTATTGTATTTATTTTAATGGTCTCCTTTATGTGTCTTAAAAGAATATGGTAATGAGTACATTTAGACTCAACTGTATATCTACTACCAACTAATATTTCAAAATTGCTCACTCCTGCTGTTCAAGAAGTTGACGCAAACTTTACGATAAAGGAAATTCCAAATACCATTTGAAGAAAAATTAAAATAAACAAAGTTAACATTAAGTAAT
>NC_068988.1:47491606-47496376 GCF_001194135.2 Octopus bimaculoides | reverse complement strand
ATATATATATATATATATATATATATATATATATATATATACATATTATATATATACACATACATATATAAATGTGTATATATATATATATATATATATATACACGCCCACACATATAGACTTCGGGCAAGCATGAGCTTCTTGAACGGTTTAGTGGAACGAATCGACACCACAGATCGATATATACATATGCTTATATAGATATGCATGTACATGCCTACAAACTCTTATTTCTAGCAATAATGGTTCTGACTTGCACCCTAAGTAACTTTAGTGATTATTGTACTTACACACACACACACACACACACACACACACACACACACACACTCATACACATTCGACAAGATTATCTATGCAGTCTTCCAAATCTAATCACACAACTTTGCTTGTAGTAGGAGATACTACAAGTATGCAGCTGGGACGCAAGCTTCTTATCACACAACCACGTCTGTGACAATATCTACATACCATCATGGGTGTATATGTATGTATGTATGTATGTATGTGCGTATGTATGTTCGATGTATTCATGCTTGCATGTATAGGTGTATACATACCTAAGCGAATAATGCATCATCTGTTACTAAAAAAAAATTGTATGGACTGGCCTCTAATTTCTATAAGCCAGAATTTAAAATGATTAAGCAGCCAACATTTACTTCAACAATGTTTTCTAAAAGAGGCATGTAAAACATGTGTGTATATGTATACAATTGCATATGAAGCAGTTTGCTTGTATTTAACTTCACGAACATAAAGGCACCAGCGAGTATTTTGATTTGTATTTTATTTAGATGTTTGGAAAGACAATAAGGTTTCATATTTAATATGAGCAAAGTCTAGTAAATATATTTTCTTATATGTCTCTCTGGGAAGAATCAGGTAAATTTTGGGTAGTAATATTTTTATTTACCTTTTATTTTATAATTTGAACAATTTCAGAGCTGCCTGACTTTATTCAAAATTTGGTAAATTTCAAGGTAGCTTCAGAAACATATAATTTGCAAACAATGAAGATTCTGTCTTATTATAAGTGATAGCACATGTTTTCGTCGCATCTATATATCAAAACCAATATTGTGGTGGGGTTGAATTTTTATATATTTCTATGCAGAAGGCCCTCTATGGTCTCTATTAATTCATTGGATGTTTATTTTTGCACACACAATGCCATTTAACGGATTTTAATCCGAGAAGTTTTATTTCAAATATGGTTCTGGTTTTCCTTAACACTTGCGTGGACAGCTTTCGGAAAAATGAGTCATTTTCAATACTTGCTGCGAGCAAACTCACTTAAATTATATCATTTTCAAAGATAATTAAGAGAGAAATAATTAAATAGATGATCATTAAAGTAACCAAAAACAAATGATGCAAATTAAATATGTTAAAATTATTTTATCTCAATCAGCTTCCATTGTTTTAATTGTCAATTTATATATTCTTTAATAATACAGTTAGGAGAAGCTAGACGTATCCTTGATCTTTCCAGGTCTCATTCACTCAATGATAAGATGCTTGTGGTGAAGCACACTGAATTTCTCGAGGTACAGGGAACATAGGCTGGGAGGGAATACTAGAGGATAACATTTATGAAAGATATGGATTAGTAATGTATTGAGAGTGGGAATCCGAGAGGTAATACACAGTGGTATTGGAGCAAAGTTAGGCACAGTGGTGTTGGTGTAAGGAAGAAACAGATAACGTTTAGTAACGACGTAAGATACAGTGAGGATGGTAGAGGGAAGTAAGACACAAAAAGGGTAGTGGAAGGAAGTAAGGCATAGTGAAAATTGTAGAAGAGGAGTTACACAGTATGAGTGATAGAAGGAAGTAAGACACAGTAAGGTGTTGTGTCGATGCCCCCTGGCGAAGAAGTAGGATCTCCTAAGACATATAAATAGAGGTAGTCTGGCCGTGGTAGCAGTGTTGAGTAACAGTCAAGTAGCAGTTGTGTAGTGGTTGAGTAGAGATCATCCGAAGGTGCTAGATAGCAGTAGCTTGAGACATAATTTAAGGGTAGGAAGAATGAAATTCAGAGAAGGTGACAGAAGGGAGTAATACGGGTGGATAAATAGGACTGGTATGTGTATCATGTGCACGTAGTTATTTCAGAGAAGTCCCAGAGGCCAGTGTAGGATGAGAGGAGAGCTATAATAGGTTGCTGAAATAAGTGCAACGTACAGGTTGAAAGGGGAAAATGTTCTGCAGGCTGAAAATATATCAACTAGTGACGAGAAACTAGGGCAAAATTTTGATCAGTTCTTATCAGCCTTAATGCTGAAAACCATTGTGAATCCATTGATGTCAGAATATCACTCATCATATAATCCCGAGCCAGTGAGGGTTCATCCACATTGTTATTCAAACCTTTAGAAACAACAACTATATATTTGCTAAATCATAAACTAACGTATTAAAAGTGTAAGGACACATTCTATAATGTACTCTTAAGCAGATAAGCTTTAAATCTTCAGTTTCTGAACACGGACATGCAGGGACACCACATTCATGGTTTAATTAGACAAATTAACTCGTGTAATTCATTTATGTCTGGAACTTATTCTATCAATCTACGTTCGCCAAATTGATAAGTCACAAAATTATAAAAAACTGTCAACTAAGAACTTACACGAAAATATTCATACGAACACACGCACAAGCACAGCATATTTTTAATCCGTCGTAAAGTGACATAAGTAAAATGCAGTGTGGCTAGTAGATTAGGGCACGGGGCTTATCATCTACAATAGAGGAAATCCACAAACCTTAAGTCAGATATGTAACTTGAGTGATTATTAATAAATGTAATTGAAGGATTCTTTCAGCGAAATTATAAACACATAAAAGCATAGATGAATATTAGCACATCTGCCTTAACTTGAATGTGTCATTTTACACACCCAACACACCGGTTATCGTCTTTAGAAATCATTTCGTATAGACACTAGGTTATCTAAAAAGCACGGTTTTCGGTTGACGAAATTCCGTCATTAATGATAAACAATTATTAACTTCCAAATTTTCATTTTCTATTTACTTCCTTTATATTAATATACACTATATGTTTAAATATATGAATACAGGACGGCAAAAAGCAACATAAAAAACGGGTACATGAAATACAGAAACATGGAAAACGAACGTTTTTGTAAACAATGAGAGAAACAAATAGAAAAACAAGACAGGCAACATAATGAACAGTCCCTTCATCAGTTGTCCACTGTTTTGTCTGCTCTGTATTTCGAGCATTAGGGCAAGATGCGTTTTCGTCAAAACAGTTGCACCCGCAAAGCAAATTGAATAAAATTTGGGATTAGATATATATAAATATGTACATGTATGTATGTGTATATGCATATACATTATTTATATTATTTTATGATTGAACGCCACGCATCCATCCCCAAGTATGTTTTATCTTAATAATTCTGATGCGACACTATTGTATCACAATCTATATTTCTTTCTTTTGTACTCTGTGTAAGTGGGACCTTTTATATGTATGCATATATATACTTTGTATTTCATATACTTTATATATTGATTTGTTGAATTTGCTTGTACCACATTTACATGTTAGCACTCCGTCGCTTACGACGTCGAGGGTTCCAGTTGATCCGATCAACGGAACAGCCTGCTCGTGAAATTAACATACAAGTGGCTGAGCACTCCACAGACACGTATGACCTTGACGTAGTTCTCGGGGATATTCAGCGTAACACAGTGTGACAAGGCTGGCCCTTTGAAATACAGGTACAACAGAAACAGGAAGAAAGAGTGAGAGAAAGTTATGGCGAAAGAGTACAGCAGCGTTCGCCACCATCCCCTGCCGGAACCTGGCGGCGCTTTAGGTGTTTTCACTCAATAGATACTCACAATGCCCGGTCTGGGAATCGAAACCGCGATCCTATGACCGCGAGTCCACTGCCTTAACCACTGGGCCTCCACAACCACATTTACATATATATATATATACTTACAAGCATACACGCACGCACACACACGCACGGAAGAATCACCTTCACGCACATACACACTGACACACACACACACACACACACACACACGCATGCATATATGACGGGAATCTGAACAGTTTCCGACTACCAAATTTACAGGCAGAGTGTTATTCAGCCTTGGGATATAGTAAGAGACATTTGCTAAAAATGCTGAGTGGAACTCAGCACAGGGTGGTTGCAAAGCGAAAGTTATTATCCCAGAGGCGTGTCCGTTATAATAATGTGTAAGTGCTGAAGACGTTTTTATCATAGATCAGATCTACTGGGGTTAAAATGGCTGTAAACAATATATATATAATAAGACCAAGCACAATATCTCCGCCTCCAAAATAGTATTGCAGTCTCTAATTAAAAATCAATAGTTCTAAGAGTTGACCATTAGATTTTATTTTTGGAAAAATTATTTCAGATTGCGTATGTTGTTACATTACAAACAGAGATGTGTCCGTATCCCATCTGATGAGCAAGTACATATATTAATATAACACAGAGGAAAATAAAGGAGTAATTTCATATATAGCATTGGGTCAATACGAGACCATTGAAGTCATCTAGTTTATACAAACCTCTTCCATACACGTGTAATTTATCTATCTATCTATCTATCTATCTATCTATCTATCTATCTATCTATCTATCTATCTATCTATCTATCTATCTATCTATGTATCTAGCTACCATCTATCTATCTATCTATCTATCTATATATATGTATATGTATGTAAAGGAGTAATTTCATATATAG
>NC_068988.1:47483978-47489332 GCF_001194135.2 Octopus bimaculoides | reverse complement strand
ACACACACACACACACACACACACACACACACACACACACACACACACACACACACACACATATATATATATATATATATAAGTAGAAAGAAAGCAAGGAGGAGAATGGAGGATGGGAAGATTGACTCAGAGTTGGGTTTAGTGTTTTGAAGATAAAATAGAGTAAAGAATTTATGCTTTTTTCAATTTTTCAATAATATTTTTAAGCGTCGCTATTCTCGCCATCAGTCGTCGCTATTGTCGTCACCAGTTTCATTGTTTTCCTTCATAATGTAGATGCTCCTAGGTAAAGACGTTGTGGCATAGTCCGAAAATTTCAAGATGTTGGATTACTGGATTACGGAAACGTTAGTCCATCTTCGTAATTGAAGATCGTTTGTGGGTTAAATTTTTTTGAGTGGGAAGAAAGTTCAACGCACAGATATTTTGGCTGATATATTTATAGATGATCTTGCAGAAGTAGTTAACTCCTGTATTGGAGTCTCCTTAACTTGTAAATGTGTTTCTCTCATCTAATTCAAATTTCAGGAAGTAGACCTGGATAGCAAGTCTAATGAGTTGTTGAGATTCAAAAATATTAAAACTATATACCAAACCACACGTGTCACTGAGAACCCGATATTTGAAGCCTGACTGTAAGCCATATGAAATAAGTAAGATAACGGGATCTATACACTGTGCCATATAAGACACTAATTCAGACAGCCAGAGATTTACCCCATTTCCTACCAATTACTGAGCGTCAGGAAACTCGAGCTATATAACTGGTCAAATGAGTCCCCGTGACTCATTTGACCAGTTATATACTACGTCATATGAGTCACTGATTGTGAAAGCTGAAGTTATGCCATAGGCCTATGCAAAGGCTTCTGCTTACCAAAAGTGGCCTATTTGGCACCGTGCATTGGTCGCGTCGCAATGGCTGCGATATACGGCCGCCTCCGATCGGGTGAGGAGCGACTCGTTTCGCCCGTTCCGAGTTTGAGAGTAGATCGAGGCCGTCAACGTCCCCGAGGCCTCCAGTTATTGGAATGATTTTGGTAGCTTGGAGTGTGGTGCCCAATTCTTCCTATATTGGAGTCTCCATATCTTAGTTAATTCACAAATTCTCTCGTTCGTTTCCCGTCAGAAACTGTCTTAATCAAAGACTTGTTAGCAACTAGCACAAAAAATATTCGTTTGCATTAATTTCAGTGAGCTCAAAGAGACAAGACGCAATAATTTTAACCAGCAAAAATTCCTGACTAACTGTAAGTGTTTCGTTACGTGACATCGTACAGAAAATTTGTTTTCCGTAATGCTCACGTCTGATTGAATAAAAAATTACCGAAAGGCTCACACGTGTCATTTGACTCTTAACAAAACAAACGCTGCTTGACTACAAAGTAATGCAATATTGATGTAACATTTATTGGTAGTCAATTCAGAAAATTTTCATCAATTTCTAGATTTTTCTGTGAATCTTTCCTATCTGGGAGATGTGAAATTTTATGTGTTCTGGTTTAGGAGCTCATTTGCATACACAGTTTTCCCTTCATGCTTAGGGCCCATCGAGTTAAAAACCTAACATTGATCAATACTTTAGATTCACTAAGTCAGTATAGAAGATGTTATATTTACTATCATGGAAGAGCGGCGAGCTGGCAGAAACGTTAGCATGCCGGTATTTCGTCTGTCTTTACGTTCTGAGTTCAAATTCCACCGAGGTCAACTTTACCTTTCATCCTTTCGGGGTCGATAAATTAAGTACCAGTTGCGTACTGGGGTCGATCTAATTCGATCAAAATGTTGGGCCTTAGGCCTAGAGTAGAAAAGAATTACTGTCATGGAAAAATATAGAAATATAATTGGTTAATTATAAAATAATTCAATGATACTAGTTGCATACAAAACAACAGAAAATTGAATGTGAGCATAACTTAATGCAATGGAAATTACAAAGCTAATTACAAATATGTCATTAAAAAATAATCTCTATTTTTCTATGATAAATGTTATTTTCATTTTTCTACACTACATCTAACATCAGTCTTATCACAATAATTCAGTGAAGTATAGTCTTTACTGTAACTTCTGAACTATTAATGAAAGAATGTTTGAGTAAAATTACAAAAGTGTAGATTTGTTAGTGAAGGAAAACAGAATTGTAAAAGTTAAATATTTCATTGACAGCATTTGCATGGCAAAAATTATTTTTACATTAGTGTTAATATAGTATTATGAAGTGACACGTTAAAAAATTAACTTTTATAAAGGAATTTTCTTTTATAGTTTATACAGGTTATCGAGACAAAGCCATGCCCTTCATAGTCTTTGTAAGCGTAATGTGGGGGATGTTCAATATGAACGTCTGAAATTTGCAGTATGAAGGTGAAAGAACAGTTGCGAAGAGATGACTAAAGAATTGAGAATAATGGCTTGCGTAGGCATAATGAAACGGTGAGAATCACTATAAGAAGAGAAAAGACGATATATCGATGTGATAAGTGAAACAGAAACCAAATATAAAGATCTGCAAAATTTGTGTGATGTCCATAAAGATATATTAGGAAACTAAATTTGTTAATGAATTACTACGAGTCAAAGCAGAGGTGTATTTCTCTAGTCTTTGTAGTTTTACGAAGATAAGAGGCAAAACTTCCTGTGGATTGAAAACTGAAACCACATTCTCTATAAAAGTTTTACTGCTTCGGAGATTCAGCCAAATATCTCAAATTCATAAAATATTCCTAAAATACCACTGCAAATTATAGATTGCACTGTTTTCCAAAGTGATCTTGTGGTGAGGTAGGGAGACTCAGTTGTCGAGAGCTGAATATATTTGGCATAGATATGAACAAGCTGCCTCTCTTTGGTGTCTTATCAACTCAAGTCATCCATGTTTTAAATATTAGAAACTGCCAAAAAAAAAATACAGTGAAAGTTTACGCAACTTTCTTTTTTTATAACCTATGATTCTGACATATATTTATTTAAAACTTGTGATGTTTCGAATACTTTTAGAATAATATTTCAACTACTTCTGATTTCAGATATCATTCACTTCTTTAAAAATTATTTGAAGATGAAAGATATTTTGATATTTCATAAAGTAAAAAAAGACTGAAATAAACTATCAAGCTGTTAAAAATTTTGGATAGAAAAGAAGGTTTCATAGAGTGAATGAGAACATTTAAAAAAAATAATTTTCAAGTGTCAATAATTGATGGTGCATTGAACATGTGACAGCATAGAAAAGTGCATATATGTCAATGTACTGATTAAATGATATGATGTGATGAACAAGAGCAGCATTTCTTTAAAAAATATATGACGATGTATAGATGAAAGCATACTGCTTATAAATGCAATAGAATATGTAGGTGAAAGAGTAATAAGGAAAAAAAGAAACTGTATCAGCAGTCTAAATTTAAAAGAGAAACCGTTTTAGTATACAAGATCGTTAGAACATTCGTGAAAAATTCTTCCCGCTATGTTTTTTCGGTTTCTTTAATTCCTAAGTTCAAGACTTCCTAGGGTAATAATATTTCATTTTTTTTTTAATGTAGGGCAGCAATATTATAAAGTACCAGTAAAAATCAAGGGTCATTTTCATAGTCTACATCTAGTTCTTATTTGTAGCCTTATATATACGTCGAAAAGCTATTATTATTATTATTATTATTATTATTATTATTATTATTATTATTATTATTATTATTATTATTATTATTATTATTATTATTGAGTGAGAGAGCAGTGCATGCTATCAAAGTGACACTGGGGTAAAATATACGAAGCCCATTATACCCATTATGACAACCTGTCTGATACGGGTACACCAGGCACATGCATCACAACCATATATGCGCGACATGGTGATCTCATATCAAGATAAACAGCGCATGACCTCGCAGGTGGGGTCCAGTTAGAATTTTTTCAGGTCGAGTAGCCCATCCCGCTCAAAAGCTCCCTGAATAAGACTTGTTTAAGGATGTTGAGCAAAATACCCATGTTTCCAAACGTGAATTATTCAAACCCCAAAGAATTCCTCTCAACACATGGCTATAATACTCCCCATTACTTCTGCTCATGATCAGAGATGCACATATCGTCAGCCACCAATGGACATGCTCAACTGGTTATGATCAAACAACTGACAAGCAAATCTGTGGCATTAAGCAGAACATTTGCTGTAGCCCATCTTTTATTATTATTATTTTATGTTTTACTTTTGCTTTGCATTTGTACAAGTTGGATCCAAGTCTCACCCAGAGACCTCAAGAGACAACAAGTTAGAAGTTCATGTAGGTGTTATGCCTAGAGTACCATATATTTGGATTTGTACAGTGTTGTTCTAGTGAATGTTTAAGAAACCGTAAGAAAATTATGTGTCTGTTTTAAAATTTGAGATCACATAGACAGTATTTTATGTAGGATATGGGCAGTTCCCATGAACACTATCTCTTGAACTTCAGCCATTTTGGGGTTTCCTGATATCTGAGCTAAGTAGCAATCAGCCCCTTTTGCTATTATTTCCAGGGCACCTATGACAACAGGTATTGTTTTAGTCTTGAGGTTCCACATTCTGCTAATTTCTATTTCAAGATCTTTATACTTGCTCAGTTTTTGGTAGGTCTTGACAGATACGTTTATATCGATTGGGACAGTCATATCAACGAGGAGGCATGATTTTGTCTAAAGTCTTTCAGTATGATGTCTGGCCTATATGCATCTATCTTTCTGTCAGTTTGAATGGTGAAGTTCCAGAGGAGTGCGATGTGATCATTTTCAAGTACTGGGGGTCGTTTGTGTTCCCACCAGTTTTTATTATGGGGCAAGTCCAGGGTTTTGCAAATTACTCAGTGAATATATTGTGCAGCTCTATCATGCCTGCCCGGATGCAGTACCAGGAAGTGGATTTCATAGCTTCTGATCTTAATTGATTGGAAGTGTTATCATGAGCATTGTTTTGTCTTGGTATAAAAGGTGGGCTACAGCAAATATTCTGCTTATTGCCACAAATTTGCTTGTCAGTTGTTTGACCTTAACCAGTTCAGCATATCCCTTGGTGGCTGATATGTGCATCTCTGATCATGAGCAGAAGTAGTGAGGGAGCATCATAGCCATCAGTTGTCAAGCGATGGTGGGGCAATAAACCGATATGCAAAGGCAAACACATACACACATATATATATATATATATATATATACGACAGGCTTCTTTCAGTTACCGTCAACCAAATCCACTCATAAGGCTTTCGTTGACCCAAGGCTATAGTAGAAGACACTTGCCCAAAGTACCACTCAGTGAGATTGAACCTAGAACCATGTGGTTGGGAAGTAAGCTCCTTACCTCACAGACATGCCTATAT
>NC_068988.1:47476384-47481491 GCF_001194135.2 Octopus bimaculoides | reverse complement strand
ACCTATCCTCTCCTCCCTCTCTCTCTCTCTCTCTCTCTCTCTCTCTCTCTCTGTCTCTCTCTCTCTCTCTCTCTCCCTCTCTCCCTCTCTCTCCCTCTCTCTCTGTCTCTCTCTCTCTGAGTATTCGAAAATGTAAACATCCTCTTTATGGTAAGAACACAGCAGTTTTCTTTGTTCGGACAAGCAAACGATCATCTTTAGTAAATTTTAGAACTTTAATATCTACAATATTCTATGAGAATTTTACCCTCCTTTTCCTTCTTTTCCTTCCTCCCTGAGTATTCAAAAATGTAAACATCCTTTTTATTGCAAAAACACGACAGTTTTCTGTCATCAGACATAGAAACGAACATTTCAAAAAAATTTAGAAAGTCTAATATATACAATTTTGTGTGAAAATTTTATCTTTCTTTTTCCCCTGGCTACCCGAATATATAAACATACCTTTCATTGTAACAACACAATTAAATGCACGATAAAAAACAAAAAAATCAGAAGGTAAGCACCTGCCAATATATGCAAACTACATTATTACAAAAACTATAAACCACAGCAAAATTATAAAAAGACAAATAACAAAAAGAAAACTTTCGGAGGAAAAAAATTGAGATTTTCAAAAATTGAACGAGGTGAACATCAGTATATATGTATATAATTGTTTTTTCTATCAGTATTAAAATTAGAACAAGGTGACTTGGTTCTTTTCGAGGCCAAAGTCAGCGCTTTCATTGATCGCTAGTAGTAGTAAACATATTTGACCTCTGCTGGCCCCAAGGCTGTGAAGCCACTTTTGTCTCCTTATCGCACAAGAATGCCCATTGCTGATCTCTTCACCATCAACCGAATCTAATTACAGACCTGTGAAATTTAATCTATTCACCAAGCTGTTTATCTTGCTACTACTATTCCCTTAAACACTCACATATTTATAATAATCTCAAGTACAAGACAAAAGTTGAAACTAAACAACATTGAATAACACCTCTTAATAATAAATAGGAATAATAATAATGATGGTTATAAAGGTGATGGCGGTAATAATGATAATAATAATAATTTAGTCCAAATTCATGTCGGATCAGTGATGTAGCAAAGTTGTTGTTGGCACTCCGTCGCTTACGACGTCGAGGGTTCCAGTTGATCCGATCAACGGAACAGCCTGCTCGTGAAATTAACGTGCAAGTGGCTGAGCACTCCACAGACACGTGTACCCTTAACGTAGTTCTCGGGGATATTCAGCGTGACACAGTGTGACAAGGCTGACCCTTTGAAATACAGGTACAACAGAAACAGGAAGAAAGAGTGAGAGAAAGTTGTGGTGAAAGAGTACAGCAGCGTTCGCCACCATCCCCTGCCGGATCCTCGTCGAGCTTTAGGTGTTTTCGCTCAATAAACACTCACAACGCCCGGACTGGGAATCGAAACCGCGATCCTATGACCGCGAGTCCGCTTCCCTAACCACTGGGCCATTGCGCCTCCACTGTAGCAACGTAATCATCCAAATATAGCCACGTTTTGTTTTGCTTGAAATGTGTGTATTTTAAGTGAGACACCTTGTTGTTGTTAAGGTTGTTGTTGTTATTTAACCCTTGCTTAGCTTTCCCGTCATGACCACCAATTCTTTATTTCAGGTGGTATCTGCTAGTACATACTCCAACTTGTCTGTTTAAGGATAATGTCAAGCAATTGAACGAAGATTTGGATGTTAGTTTTAGGTTATCGATATTCATCATATATTTATCAAGCTCTGTGATATAAATGGTAATGACAACTCCAGAGGGATATGAACTCACAACATGAAGGATTGAAACTAAATAGTGTGTTATTTATGAAACTCGTGTAATACTTCCTAACACTACCCTACTTGCCAAACCTATGGAACATCAAAGAAAATATTAGAAATGATGAAAGGCTACATTGTTCATATGCATTAGGAAAGTATTTAAATGGGTTCCACTTGCTCGTTGAAATCCAAATTGAGAGTTTAATCTACTGACTCATGGCGTTAACAGCAACAACAAATATAACAATTAAAACCGAACAGTAAAATCATTTCACCTCTCTTTTGTCAAATTGATAGAAATAACAATAAATGATATGTTTATAAACTCTCTTATTGCTATATTAATTGCAGCAGAACATTTTGTAGTGGGGAGCGATGACATTATTAAATACTCTATGTATTAAAGGAAGAACTGGAAAAAAATGCTGCAATAATCTTAGCAACAACAAAAGCAATAAAAATCAACAACATCAATTTAATTGTAATTAAGCTCTTGATGAAAAAGCTGTTTTATGATTGAAACTTAACTAAGTTTATTTGATAACAAACGACATGGTTAACTGCAGATGGTAGCGGTGTTAGTGATGGTAGTGGCGGTAATGGTGATGGAGACAGGGGTGAGAAGAGGAGGGGTGTATATTATTATTAGATGACAATATCAGAGAAAGTGCGGCTGAAGGTCACATGAGATTAACTCAGAAACTTGATTTTTCCGAGTGTTGTGAACACTTTGATCATGATCAATATTTCCTTGGAGGATGACTATTTGTCTGAGATGAGATTTTTACGAGAGTATTATACGTATATTGCTTGAGCTATTAAACTCCATTTATTCTGTTTCTGGTAACACTAAAATATAATTTAGTATTCTCAAATTATCTTCAGGTGCCAATTCTACACTATATTTAAATTGGTGCATTCTACAGTCATCTTCTTCGAATGTCGTTCTGGCATTATATTTCAACGAACATATATTCTTCGTTGTCTGCAAAATGAGATTTTGTCATATACGAATTCTATTTTGATTGTTATAAAATATAAATATCTCATAAACACAAAGAAGCTTTTAAAAGCCATAGCTTAGCTTCTTTTTTAAAATATTAACTGACTGAAACAGTACAAGTCCTTAGCGAACTAAGGCAAAGTGTTGGACAGACGTGTTGGTATAAATGAGGTGAGTGATAGAGAAATGAGTAAAAGAAAGATGTGTGCCAGCGAGAAGAGTGTTAGAGATATTTGCAATGGGTAGATGAAGGATAACAAAGAGTTACGAAGGCAGTAGATACAGATTTTGAGGTAAATCTATACCTCCAAATTAGCGTCGCTGCCAGTTTTAAGGTTATTTTCCGACTTGCACCGGTGTATGCCAGCTGACATGCAGAATCTTCAAATCAATATTCGCCACTTGATACCATCCCTTCCACAGCCTCCTACTTCAATAGGTACCGTTCATTTTAACAGAAGGTCACATTGTATAACTCTCTGTACACATTACATTACCAGGCAGTTTAATTCTACCACATTAGGTTTTAGTCCTTTTTAGTTCTCTCAGTTCGTTTATTCTCCATCGCTAATATTCTCATAGAATGGAGCAAATGCATTCAATTTCTTTCAAAGCTACGCAGATTTTCTGCATTCAAGGCCCGTATGTTCACAGTCACAAACATAATACAATCGGCTTTTCATTATAAGGAAGAAGCTTTCTATCGCTAACAGACATAACAGCATCACGGACATTCTGCGATTTCTTACTCTGGCTACAATGTTTTCAGAACACCCAATGCTAATTATGTAATCTAGGTAACAAGAGCTATCAATTTATAGAGAAGTTTGCAAGAATTTAGGTGTATTTATTTATTGCTAGTTCTCAATACATATCACAACACTCTTGCACCAGCTTCTTATAAAGTCTAACATCTTCGTTAGCTTGATTGCAATCCTATATATACCACCTGTACAATCGTAGTCTACAGAGGGTGAGGGCACACAACATGGAATTAAACAATGGAGCATTAATATGCAGAGAAAAAAACTGAGTAGAATGGATTTAGATTTTAGGGTACAAAAGAAAAGACAGAGCTGTTACCGCAATGTGACAAATATGAAGGATGACAGTCAGATTAAACAGTATGAACCTAATCAAATGTAAAGATTCTCTAAAAGAGACAAACGAAAGAAAACATGATAAGAAGTGTTGATCACGGGAGTGTGAAGGTTGAACCTCGGAACATCACAAGGTTGAACCTCAAGAAAACAAGAAGACTGTATCAAGTAGTGACACCTTCTACTGGCGGAAGCTTAATGAATCGTCCAACACATGAAAGGAAAGGAAAATGGACGTTAAATGTTATTCGCGATTATGTGTACATAGAATAACATATATGCACGAGCACAGTTATGTTTGCGCGTACGTATATATATATATATACATATACAAGTATAAATATATATATACATATATACATATGTATGTGTGTATATATATATATATATGTATGTGTGCATGTATGTGTGTGTGCGCGATAGAAGATGTGTGAAAGTGTGTGTATGTGAGCGTAGATGAATTCGTATGTGAATATTTGCATTGAATATTGAGGTCATACAGCAGAATTCTATAAAGAAATATCTATTATAAATGGAGTAATTTAATACTGTATAATAGAAATATTAATTAGATTCTTGTCTTAAAGAATAAGTATATATGTGTATTATGTTAAAGAAGTTAATTAGATAATTAATGATGTAATATTTATCTATAAAACACAAGACGCAGTCAAAAATATACACACAATACTAACTGTTGAGAAGTAAAGACGTTATACACCAGAAACAACAAAAAGAAGCTTGTTCTTCAAATATACGCGTGGGTATGTGTGTGCATGTGTATGTGAAATGCAAACAGAATACAAAATTCATAAATGTATGTATGCATACAAACAATTATGTATGAAATCTGCCCAAACATTCTAGAAGGTTCAGAATTCCTCTTCAAGGAGGGACACAAATTCAAAGTTAAATCTAACTTTACTTGTGCCTGAGAAAATCTTATTTATGTAATAAGATGTTCGGGCTGCCATGAGAACTACATAGGGTCCACAGGATTATCGCTCAGACGTAGATGCACTCTGCACCGCCAGCAGATTGCACACCCAGAATACCGAATGATACCTCTTAGTGATCATATTGAGAAATGCGCAAAACAAATGCTACCACAATTTATAATCTTTCCTTTTTATCAATGTGCCATTAAAACACCAACACAGATTAGATTAAATAAGGAAACCTTTTTCATTCAAAATACAAACCCAAACTTAACCATTGCTA
>NC_068988.1:47472340-47475079 GCF_001194135.2 Octopus bimaculoides | reverse complement strand
TATATATATATATATATATATATATTTAATGGAAAGAAGGATGGATGCGTTTCTTGTATCATCGAGCGATCTCATAGTGATTCAATCATTCAAAGAATGTATATATATATCATACACATATATATATGCGTTTATATAAGCAGACATTAAAATGTTTACGTTACATACAAGTGTTAGAAAATCATGTCCCAGAATGCAATACATGGTTTGTAAAATGTGATTCTCGCTGTCCGTATGTGCGTCAAATTGTATGTAATAATGTGTGTGTGTGTGTACCTGAGTGAATACTGAGAGCGTTGTGTTTGACAAGTACATTAAGACTATACTTATGCATGTATGCGTGTATATGTATGTATGTATGCATGTTTCTATGCATGTATGTATGTATGCATGTATGTATGCACTCACTTGTGTATGTGAAAATGCATGTTTACACATGTAATGAACATATATTGATACATGCATGGATTTATGCTTATGCAAATATATTCATCTAAAAAGTCTGTGTAATTTTGTATATGTATGTTTGTGCGTATGCGTGCATCTGTGTATTTGACAAATTTGTGTTGATGTCTGAGTTTTTCCCTATTTCACTATTGCATAGCAGTCCACAGCATAAAAAAATATTTTGGTAACTAAAATGAAAGGGCACCAATATTTTCTACCATAACCCCTGGAGGTTTAAAAACAAGGAAAGATAAAGATCAAAATAGCAACAACAACAACAACAACAACAACAACAATAATAATAATAATAATAATAATAATAATAATAATAATAATAATACTTGACAAACAAAATATTCAAATAACTACAAGAGAATAAAATAAATAGCCATCCTGCAGGAGATGACATCCTCAGAAGTGAAAGTAAATAACAACTACAAGTTAACAAATAGAAATGAGTAAATATTAAGCAGAAAGTGAAAATAGATGGGGATTTGAAAGGGCAAATGTTAAGGTCTGTCATAAGCAATAGTTCAAACCGTAAGTGAAAACATGCAATTACTAGAGAACTTATTAAAGGCGAAGGAAAGAAGGAAAGATATAAGATGTGAATAGTGGAGGGGGATCAACACTAAAGAAGAAAAAATTGAACAAGGAAAAAATTTGAAGAGCAAATATTTATTCTGTGAATATTGTTGCAGCAATGTTTTAGCTAGAATATATCTGAGTTGCATGATAATGAGCTCTGTCAAAATAACACAAGGTGTAAATCCGATAATAGAGTTACACAGAGGAACATGTATACACATGTGTCTGTAGAAATTGTAAAAATTTGTTCAATGCCGCTGTGTATATGTGCGGGCGCTCTCATTTAAACACAGACATGCACACATACACATTTATATATGCGCGTGCGTATAGCTATGCAAATAGTCGTTCATAAATGCATTTTCATTAATGTGCGTGTATGTGTATTCAATCATAAGTTATATCTTTCATGTATATTTATACATAGATGCATATAAACGCTTAGACATATATAATATGCATAACCATGAACATACATACACACAAATATTATTTCTCCATATATTTACTCAATATTGTCTCTCGATAAATACCGTTTCTTTCCTATGTACTTTTATACTCAGCAATATTACCATTTTACAACCCACAATTAATGTACACTTGCTGAGAGACAGTAAACTATGCATTCAAGTGTGGATAGATTATGGAAGCATGGATAAATTATGGACACGTGAATATAACACATTATACTAGGCTTGTACATCAATAATTCTAATCGGCTACGGATATTTTGAACAGTCAGGATAGGTAACTGAATATATCTCTTCTTATAGCTGCATAATTAAGATTTGTAAGAGACAAGAATATTCGTACATCAACATGCTTACTCAGTGAACGTAGTAAGAAAGAGTTAATTTATGGGTTCAGGAGTATCCTATACTGCGTCCAAGAACATGATAGCCACTTCTCTGATGATAGCATGTTAAACTGCACCCAATGCGCCCTAAAATGTGTCAGTTCATCTATATAACCATGTTAAAAGTGGAATGTGCAAGCTAGACGTCGTCTTACAACTTATTTAGGAGAGTAATGTTTCTATGTCGAAATCGGAACTGACGCAGAATTTAACAACTTATCCAATACATACCAACTTGGAAAGCTGATATAATATTCATGTATATATATATCTCAAAGGGATTCCACTTTGATTTTCACGTTGTATTTACAATGTTATAAATGATATAATATAATATAATATAATATAATATAATATAATATAATATAATGTAATGGTAGAATATTAAATTTCCATTTTGATTGCCTTAAAATATGCAATCTCCAGGTTCATATAGACGGATTTGGTAGACGGAAACTGAAAGAAGCCAGTCGTGTGTGTGTGTGTGTGTGTGCGTCTGTGTTTGTGTTTGTCCCCCAACATCACTTCACATCCGATGGTGGTGTGTCTACGTTATGTCTTACAATTTAAAACCAGACTGTTGTAAACTGTAAAACATAACTGTTACCACCACTACTACATGAACCAGAAGATTGCATAGCTTAATAAATGAAAGTACTAGTTCAATCACAGTGGACATTTAATATTCTATAATTTCAATGTATTATATTAGTTTATATTATATTATTATAAGATTGTAAATAAAACGTGAAAAATCAAAGTTGGAATTCCTTTGATTAATATATTCTTCCATACACAATCGTACACACCCTTGTATGCATGTATATATATGTGTATATAATTATGTA
>NC_068988.1:47464648-47472330 GCF_001194135.2 Octopus bimaculoides | reverse complement strand
ATTAGGGAATAAAAACTTATTCCAACCTTACAGGTAAAAATCGGTATAATACTACACCGGGTTTCGTAATATATAATATATATGTATATATTTAGAGACGAACCACCACTCTACAACTCAGTCAACGAAGAACCCGTCCAAAACCATATTGTGAGACATATACCATATCAATATTTATCTTAGATTTTAATCTAAAATTTTTATAATTTTAATAATATATAATATATCATATAAAGAAACATTCATCATAAAAATATTAATTTAAAAATCAAATAAATTATAAATAGGACAGTAAAAATTAATACAATAGTATAATGTGTAAAAGTATAAATGTATAAAACTCAGTGCTAGTACATAGACTACGCGCGTTTCATGGCTGAAATAGGACTATATAAAATCATAAGCAAATTCTATCCAAGTTCATTAGAACAGGGAAATGATTTTAATCCCCAAATCAGTCAATTTGACCTGAAGAGTAGGCAATTATGTATATTAAGGTGTATCCCCTTCAAATCTTGGGATTGTCTTTTAGTGGTTTAGAATGTGCCAGTACATTTAGTTACTTTTGGATAGATTATGGAACCTATTTAGGACAGCAGTGATTCTAAGTCGAAATCGAAATTCAACAATTTATCCAAAACGCCAATTTTGAAAGCTGATATAAAATTCATGAATATATATATAGGAAAAATTCAACTGGATTTAATCCATTGCTTTGACAACGTAAAGATAAGACTCATAATTTATTTCAGTATATAAACACTTACTAATTGGGTGTATCACCTTATTTGCAATGGAATTTTCTAAGGATTAATAAAGTATGTAGGTAGTTAATATGTTTTAACTTGTCAACTTCTTAGCTTGTTGTTTTTAGCGAATTTTCTGTTTGTATTTGGAATTTGGGTGTTATTAGTTGGGGTTAGTAGTCTGGCATATCATGGTATTGTTAGTATAGAAATTTGTTTAACTTGTGAATGGTGTTAACAAGAGGATGTGGGTAAGTGTTAAGGTTGTTGGTCTGTATGTTTCTCTCCAGGTTTCATTGGCCTATAAGATGGCATGCTTTCTTGTTACCTTGGTATGGTTGTGCGTGCGCGATTATTTTCAATTTGATGCTAAACGGATTATTTTTTTTATATTCATATCTATATTAGTATGTATAGCGATATATCTTTTTCTTGCTTGTGTTACGAAATGTGCACGTGTGGTGGTTATATCGTATCTTGAACTGATTTCCTGTTGATTCTATATATGTAGATGGTGTTATGTTTACGGTTACCGTAGTAATATATACGATATTTGTTGATAAATTTAATCTATAACAATTTCTACAAAATACTTCTCTATCACAACACCCCCTATAACCTAATTACCACTCGAATCAAATTCACATACCCAAGGAAGGCTTTAACTCAACAGAGATTATATAGAGTCAATATTAACTTCGATTCATCACAGTCATGCGATAAGTTAGTTGACCGAAACTTCGAAGTCACTGTCACTAATCTTGTTTCAGAATAATAAATATAAATACATGTTTATGTATATTTATTGGCTAAACTGGCAATATGACCATCCCCAAGTACAACAACTTATATTTATATACATATACATATGTATATTTAAGTATATATTATGTATCTGTGTATGCGGTAGATGTATGCATATGTATATACATATATACATATGTGTGTGCTTGTGTCTATGTGTCTATATGTGTGTGTGTACTTATGTATATGTATAATATGTAAATACACATTGAATTAAAGATCAGTGTATACCAGAGACTAATGGTTTCATCTTATATTCCTTCAGACTGAGTGGATATTTTGTTAGTGTCTAGCTATATTTATAAGAAAGAGGTTTCCTTGGAGAATATAATCATCTTAGAATACAGATTGTCTTTTTTCACTATCACTGCGTATATCTAGTTCCATTATCTTAGCAAATAAGCAGGAAGCCGCAGTACGTCTGAGAACACCTTCACTGGAAAAGTTTGTCATTTCATGCTTAGAATCTTAGACGTGAAAATGATTAAGAATTTTAGCATTGTACTGATACAAATTCTCAAGAGTGGCCAGTCGCTTGTATTTTCACAACAAAGATAAAAGAGGATATATTAAATATCATATAACACAATATGTTATTGATTTCCTGAAATTATCTTCCCATCCATGAGTAGTAAACAAATTGCTTATTAGCAGTTATGAACAAGTCCAAATAAGAGCTGATTTAGTTCACCTAGAATAATATCATTTTGTTTATGTAAATAATCTAGAAATAATATCCGCTCTCCTCTTTCTTCTATATGTCTAAGCGTCCCATCTGCTAGATAAAAGATAAGAAAACTGCTGCACTGTGGAGACAGAAACATGTCAACGCCTATCATCTAGTCTCCAGACAATTAACTTGTTTTTTCTTTAATGTTATGCAACTTTTTGAGAATTACTGAATTTTGCATTGCCTCTCGTTAAGAATTTATCTCAATTTCCACAATGCAGTTGTTCTACAACACCTGAAAGTAAAAATAACTTTAATAAATCACGAATTTAATTTCTATGGTATTAAGTATAGGGTCGTTCATTTTGTCGCTTAAATACATGTTTATTGCCACTTGAAGTTGTTTCGTTGCAGTTTATTTTTGTTTCCCATGCACACATACATACGAACACCACTTACTCATATATATATAAACACGCGTAGTGTGCGTGTGTGTGTGTATGTGTGTGTTTGTGTGTGTGTGTGTGTTTGTGTGTGTGTGTGTGCGCATGTGTGTGCATGCACGTGTGTGTGTGTGTGTGTTTGTTTGTTTGTGTGTGTGTGTGTGTGTGTGTTTATATGCTTCTATAAGTGCTAAAAACATACCTCTATAAACTGGGACATCAGTCACGGAAATAGCATGAAATTCTGTTTCCTTTTATTATTACCTTCACAAACCTATTAGGACAAAGACTGTTTTTGACTTTCAAAGAAAGAATCAACAACGAAGTCGAAATGGAACGAAAATCATGCAAACGTTGTCACAATACTTCAAAATGTAATGTTTTGGATTTATTTACTTCTAGTTTTCTTTTAATGTCAATTTTGTTATTTTTTAAAATTAATCAATTATTATTTAAAAACAAACATTAAAGCAAAATAAAGGGCTTTGACGAAAACAATAAAACAAAATTAACGCACTAGAAATAGAAATATAAAAGAGGAATCCAACAACTATAAATAGAGAATAATACTTGAAAATTCTTTTAACCAAATTCCTGTTTTCCAAACATTGATGGAATCAAACGATTACCAGACCTGAAATGCAATTATACTTAGAGAATCTTTGAGAAATTTCAAAGATTTAATCGACTTAGACTGTTTAGAACTGTCTCGATATTTGAAAGGAAGTGTGTGTTTGTTTATTGTGTTTATATTCTTCCTTTACAGTTTGCTGGACATTTATATTTATTTTCCAGTTCCAGTGACAATATAGAGATGTATATTTGCATAGTATATAATATAGTTATGATCGTTTTATTTTGTATAAGACTAACCATATTAGTACCTTTCATTGCATACTTATGCATATATTTAAACATTGAAACACACATTTGTAAGTATAAAATGATGAAGAGTTACTCAATTTGCATAAGGAAGCTTATTCAATCATACAAATTGTAATTTCTACGCAAGTGCTACTCCGAGTTTCCGACGGCATCGGAAATGTGTTGATGACTTCCTCGGACGAGGAAAAAAGTCGTGCATTAGGAGAGAGTGAAATTATGTCTCATGTTTAAACCAGAAGACAAGGCGAAAATACAAACAGTGCGCGCCAAACACACATTTACATACATATATATATCTAAATGTATACATACATACATACATACATGCATGCATACACTCATACATACATACATGCATACATGCATACATAGATACATTCATACATAATACATACATACATGCATACATACATGATACATACATACATACATACACACACACATACATACATAATTTCGGTAATGCGCTTCTTTAGTAAATGTCTTTATCTAAAACCGTGTTATGATACAGAGACAATTATATCATGTTCTTCATTTCTGCTTCGCATCTTGATAGTATTGTACATTACGAAATGTTAAGAACTTTATTGCAGATTTACAATGTCGCCACTGACACAATACCAGGGCAGTATGACGAAACTCACAGTACCGAGTTTGTAAAACTTTCAATTCGAATTGTTACGTGTACTGAGTGGTTAGTCCATTTATACTTTTAAAAGTGAGTGTGCGTTCATAATTATGTGCGTGTCTGTGTGTGAGCTTGTATGCATGTGTCTGTGTGTGTCTGATGTACGTACCTGTGTATGTATGTATAAACTGCATCCAGTAGTGGTGGTGAGCCCTATTTTCAGAGACCCAGTGTTTTGAGGAAAAGAGTTGTAAAAACACCTCTAATACTCTAATCCGGAGTAGAAGTATATGTCAGGGTCCCGGCAAGTTTTAATAAGCTATTAGGGCTTGCCTACGTATGCATGTGATGACTGGATTTAGTGAACACTGCGTAAGAAACCATCTTGGTACAATATAGAGTAAGACGGCTGAAGCAACGCATTTTGAAGAGGAAGATGAGCAAATAAATCACCACGTTCATTTTTGTATCCAGCTCCGTCAGAAGCCGTCTTGATCTGATTTTACTACTGGATTGAGGATGATCACGGGTGACAACGTGAAGCTGATGGTGTACAACACGTTTTCATTGTAAAAATAGTCACCGCGCAGGTCATTAGTTACTTTGGATGACTAGAGGGTGCTCGTCACTCCGATGGATGAATATGATCTATGTATTTTTATGCAATTACAGATATTAATGTGCGCAGTCTACAGGCAATCAGAGTAATTACATGATTAAATCGACTTCCAGTTTCTGACTAGTACTGTAACTGATCTCGAAGTGATCAAATGTCAATTTCAACAGTCAGGATTTGAAGAACTAACGTGAACACAGGAACGTTTTATCAGATACTCTAATCATTCAGCTGAACAACAACAACAACAACAACAACAACAACAACAACAAGAACAACAACAACAACAACAACAACAGCAGCAACAACAACAACAATAATGACAATGCCAGATATAGTTGTCAGAAATCATGAAGAAAAAATTTCTTTCTAATGGATGTATCAAAGCCAACATTTCTCTACAAGAAATGGAGAAACCTTCAAACTACAAACACCTGGAAATAGAGGTAACTCGAATGTGAAATCTAAAACAGAAACAATTCCTATTATAGTAGGCGCATTAGGTATGATAAAAAAAAATATTCAAACAACTGCGTAGCAAAAACACCAGGACTAACAAATATATATAACATACAGAAAAGAGCACTACTAGACACTGCACACATCCTACGTAAAACACACTCAATACAGTAACCATAAGAGCATCACAGCAAACCACAGCACATACCCAAGCCACACAGAGCTGCGCTCGGTAGTGCATTGAAAGCACGTTATAAAAATAAGACTACTGAATAATGTAGTACCAGGCAGTGGCTTCATGGCTTCTGATCTTAATTGATTGGAAGTGTTATCATGTACATTGTTTTGTCTTGGTATAAAAAGATGGGCTATAGCAAATATTTTGCTTAATGCCACAGATTTGCTTGTCAGTTGTTTGACCTTAACCAGTTGAGCATGTCCCTTGGTGGCTGACGATATGTGCATCTCTGATCACGAGCAGAAGTAGTGGGGGAGCATTATAGCCATGGGTTGAGAGGTATTCTTTGGGGTTTGAATGATTCACCTTTGGAAACATGCGTGTTTTGCACAGCATCCCTTAACGAACCTTATTGAAGGACCTTTTGAGCGGGATGGGCTACTCGACCTGAAGAAATTTCTAACTGAGCCACACCTGCGAGGTCATGCGATGTTTATCTTGATATGGGATCACCATGTCGCGCATATATGGTTGTGATGCATGTGCCTGGTGTACCCTTATCAGACGGGTCGTCATGATGGGTATAATGGGCTTCGTATATTTTACCCCAGTGTCACTTTGATGACATGCATTGCTCTCACATTCAATAATAATAACGATAATAATAATAATAATAATAATAATAATAATAATAATAATAATAATAATAATAATGACTTGGATCCAACTTGTACAAATGCAAAACAAAAGTCAAACATAAAATAATAATAATAATAATAATAATGATGATGATGATGATGATGATGATGATGATGATGATAATAACAACAACAATGATAATAATAATTATAATAATGAGAATAATAAATGTTTGTAGCATACTTATAGGAGAGAAAGTCGGCACTCTCATTCACAGTGGTATCTTCTGTTATCACTGCTAGAACTAACAAACATGTACATAATGCCCTTGTGGCGAATCGAACATGTCTTCATTTCTCATGAATCTTCTTTTCGCCTTCTGTACTAAACTTATGTCTTCTCCATGTTCAAATGCGAGATAACGTACATGTCTATCTATTATTACATGTCATCCAGAAACTTTTATCTCTGAGACGGTTTTCGTTTTCTTTCATCTGGTTCAAGAGCAGCACAGTAAAAACTTCTATGCTATCCGTAGATAAGAATGGCGGGGAGTGTTATTTTTATCTTATTATTTAATTATTTTGTTTTTCTTCTTCCAACACCAACAAAACCCACCTACGTCACTATCACCACTAGCAATAACAGCTAAGAAGAAGAAGAAGAACAAGAAGAACAACAACAACAACAGCAAACAAGAACAATAATTATAAAGACAATGACGTTTACTCAAAGACTCTTTTGAAACAATTATTGCCGCCATCCACCCAGCCTTCAACTCTTCTTATATTTTACGTTTTATATTCAGATCCTATTCTTTGCAAGCATCTAAAACAACCCAAATGCATTTATAGCTGTGATTATTTAACTAACATTTTTATTACGGTCTTTCTTCTTTTCTTTGTGTTACTTAGGTATTGATTATTTATTCTTCGTCATCTTCTTTTCGTTATTTACATTGCTGTTGTATTTGCTGTTATTGCTAGTCATGTTCGTCTTCTTAATGTTGATAGTGCTTTTCTTCTCTCTTATTTTTCAATCCTTATTCTTTCACTCTTTTCCTCATTCTTATTCAAACCTTTTCTTGTTTTTATTTTGATTGTTCTCTTTTGTTCTCATTGCTATTGTTTTATTATTATTATTATTATTATTATTATCATTATTATAATTATTATTATTATTATTATTGTTATTATTAATTATATCATTACACCACGTCCTATTTCTTCCTCAACTCTCGTCCATTTAATGTTTACGAAGCATTATCATCTCGTTATAAGTTGAGCATAAAGGCAACTATTCTTGATTAGTTTTCTGCACTGTTAATCACATTGTTAATTACTTCGTTAGTGGCCGCTAATGTTTTCTCTGTCTGATAACTTATATAACATCGAATTAGCTTTCCACATTTTTTCTTCCCTCTCTTCCCGTCCCTACTTATCGTGCTGCTTTTTCAATCGACTCTTTAGTTTTCAGGGCAAACCGTCTTATTGGAGTACACTTATCTTACGTATTGTGTTTTTTTAATTCTTTGTCTGTTTGTTACATATACACAAACGTACACATAAGCACATAAACAACATACATATTAATTCATCAGTGTATATATGTATA
>NC_068988.1:47459339-47464222 GCF_001194135.2 Octopus bimaculoides | reverse complement strand
ATATATATATATATATATATATATATATATACATACGCCTATGTATATATATATATGGATGTGAATGCATGTATATATATATTTATAACTATATGTATATACGTGCGTGTATAGAGACTTGTATGCAACTAAACATTCTGCATACGTGTATAGATGTGGGCGTCTTCTTTTTTTTGTATGCTCGTATACATATATCTACTAATAACACGTACGCGTTTACACACACACCCCACACTCCCACACACAAACACACAAACACATACACACATAAATTTCATGTTTATCTGCATGAATATATATAAAAAAATGTTTATCTGCATGCATATCTACATACACGTTTGTAGTGAAGGAAATTTTGTCTTCTATCTTAACTTTTTGGCACAGAAGAAAATAAAGTTAAACTTTTCAAAACTAGATGTTATCGGCTTCAGAAACAATGACCCAGTATGGTCTCAAACCAATGACTAAAAACAGTAAAAGAATGAGAAAATAAGAATAAAGAATACAATAACACCATTATTTAATTAGTTAGATAGTTTCAATGAGTCAGACATAGCCTAGTCTCCTTTCATTTCTCTTTCTTTTCTCTCACCAGCTTATACGTTACTACTAAGAGCGGCAGAAAGAATTGTTATTACTATCATTGTTTGGCTGTTTAGCCTCAGGCTAACCATGACTGAGCAAATCTCTGATCCCAACATGCTCAAAGTATGGGCAAACCCCTTTTCGGAGGCATGTGTATATGTGTGCTTCTGTGCGTGCGTGCGTGTATCTGTTTTCACGTGCGCGCGCGCGCGTGGTGTTAAGAACTTCTCAACTACTAGGTCCTAGGTTTGGTCTCTATGCAACGCTTGCACAAATTTTATTTTCTATAGCTTGTCTTGATCCATGAATTATAAATGAAATGAAATTCGGTTGAGAGGAACTGTATAGAAGCCCGTCTGATGGATTGCTGCTGTAATTTAAAGATAAGGCTTGTCACAAGCATTGGAATGCTCATTCTGCCTGGGGCTTATGCTATGGGTCTTTCGAATACTCAGCCACTTGCCTCTGTTAATTTAATGATTGGATGACTGAAAGACTAAAACTTTGTGATCGATCATTCCATTCATATCCATCATATTGCATATGTGTGCGTTTCTGCATGTGTGTGTGTGTGTGTGTGTGTGTGTGTGTGTGTGTCTGTGCTTGTGTATATTTATATCTCTATATAAGCATGAAGGTACATGTGTATGTGTGTGTGTGTAAGTCTAGACCTTTAAAAAATGGCTGCACTTGTGCTGTTTTGCGGGGAGGGTGTATTTTGTTATTTGTTTCTAACAGTTCAATATACTGTGTAAAGAATCCTTTGTCTTGCGCATCAAATAATACCAGGGCTAACGCGGTGTTGAACTACAGCCCTATTACTAGTGACAGGATAATAAGTGTAGTAATAAGGGCAATTGTTTTGATGGGTGTGATAGCGATGACATGACAAATGTTAGTTGCTCCGTTTAGGGTGGTATGGTAGGGATGAAGGCAGGGTGTTGAGTAGTGGTGTTGATTATGGTAGGAAATATGACAGAAGTAGTGGTAGTGGTGGTGGCTGTTAGGTAGATGTTCGTGTAGTAGCATGATGGTCACAGAGGTGATGGAGTTACTGCGGTAGTTTTGATAGTGGTGAAACTGATAGTATGTTATTAGCATTAGTGGATTTCTATAATCATAGTTGTGGTCTGAGTGGAATGGTAGCCGTATTAAGATTCACAAGACATATGATATTGGTAGTGTTTTTTACAATGGTGTTAGCGTTAGGAATAAGGAGGTGATCGTATTATTAGCAGCTGGAAGACAGATATTCAACATTTCCTTTTTTACTTGCTGGCACTCGTGTATAAGGTGCTGTGCCCATGTTTATTATAAGCCCTCAATACAAATTACAGTAGCTGTAAGAATAATGTGAGCAGCAACTATGCATAGACCTCTATTTTTCATTACCGCCGTCACCTCTGCAGTGGTATTCTCAACCTTCCTCGCATATTTCCTCCTCGCGGCTCTCATATTACCATATTGATGTCAGTACTCCTAGACACTGAACTAAACCCCTATACTTATTCCTTTATCTCTGCTGCAGTTTCTTCCAGGCTCATTTCTTTCCAACATGTTTGAGTAGCAAAAGCTTAAGCCGAACATTAACATCATCTGTTTCACCGGCGCTGGAGGGCTTATGAAGGCTAGGGACATTGTTCTTTTCTGCAAATTAATTAAATAGCAAATAAATATACACTACGATGAAAGAACATCAACAGTTGTTTTATAGATCTCTTTTCCGATGAACGGGCTAATCAGAAACGTTGGATATTTTACCTACCATACCCAAAAACCAGTTTCTTATAGCAGTGTAGTTTATATCGACTTAACCCACTAGGCTGATGTACTCAATCACTGTATTCTTCTTTGTAATCAACAAAGATGCACAACGTCATAGTTACGGTAAAAGACGTAAGGATGGCCCTCATTAGCGGCGACAACTGGAAAAATGGTGGTAGTGTTGGTGTAGATTGTGGTGTAAGCTAGGTGATGGTGGTGGTGTAGCTTAGATGGTGGTGGTGTAGGTAGTGGTAGTATAGGTGGTAAAGGTTGCTTCGGTGGTGGTGAGATGTTGCACGTCAACCATAAGAGCTGTAACAATGACATAAATGACAGTTATTTCTTAGGCGTTTTCTATATCTAGGTATCTTTACTTTGACATGTAATACGCCTGATTGGCTTATTTTGTTTATGCATTTGTACTGTATCATATATATGTGCCGGAGTAAATTCTCCTTTAATGTGGAATAAGTGCGAAAATCCTATGTGCACTATAACAATTTTATTTAATTTGGTTGATGATTTGTTACGATATTTTTGGATCTTTGTAAATTGTCATTATCTAAGTAACTTGTTGACTTTTGTAACGTATTGTCCTGCATATACCGCTTTGACTATCTTGCATATTATTATGTAGGCATTATATTTTACGTCTTGTTTGAGTGTTTTGTTGGTTCTTTGGTTCTTCTTTTTCTGGTATCTATTGTACTGTATTCATCACATAGTAAGCTTTGGAGTTTATAATCGGTGTTTATAAGGATTTAATCCCTAATGTTTTCTAGTTTTTGTGATGTAGCCTTCAGTTCAAACGTTTTCTTGTTATAGACGTATTTTTGGTTGCAGAAGGAAGCTGGTACCAGGAATGAGTTGCGTAACTGAAACCTCACAGAAAGAGAATTCCCAACAGAAATAGAAGTCTGATTATAGAAGTAATACTAATATCGTAGCACAGGGCTACAATTATCATACAGATGTTAAAATTGCAATTCCGATGAATCCTAATATTCTAACGTCTAGTATTGTCAGGAAAATGTATTTAAACACAAACCGGACTCTACACAATGAGCCACACAGCAGCCAAATCACGTCATAACCTGAAGATGAATCTAATCTTTATTATCATGTTGATGATAAAGCTTACTTTTGGAATTTATTGTTCGAAACAAAATACTTGTATCTGATGTCCGGAAACGAAAGGTTAAGAAAAATTATTAAATCATAACAGTCAACTTCAATCCATCTCTTTAAAGAAAAGCTGTTTCTCCATAAACAAAAATACGCACAATTATACATGAATACACGCACACATTTTGACACTCCCACATGCATATATGATCTTTATACAGTACTAGCAGAGCAACCCGGCGTTGCCCGAAAATGAAATTGTTGCTTATATACTGGAAGGAAAGAAGCAAAATATGCTGTATAGAAATCTGAAGACATTCTGTAGATGAACTCTCAGATGAATGATGACTAGGCACGTCTCATGAATTGGAAAATTGAAGATGCGCCAAAAAGCCTCATTGGTACTTGGAAACATTTACGAAAATTAAAATGTAGATTAAATGAAAAAAATGATTTACGTGAATATCCTCACAAGAGTAATTGAAATAAATTGCGATTGTGGAACCCCTCGCGCACGCACGAAAGCACACACGCACGCGCACGCACACACACAGAGTATCACACATCAGATGAAATGGAAGTGTGTGTGTGTGTGTGTGACAGAGAGAGAGAGAGAGAGAGAGGTTTGTTGTCATGTATACGTACATGCATAAATATGCATACATCTTTGTGTGTATGTGTGTGTGTGTGCGTGTGTATGAGAAAGAGAGAGAGTAAATACTACATACACACCGCTCTCTCACTCTGTCTCACACACATACACACGCACACATACATCCAAAAATGATGGATGCATATGACAACACACCCCTTGACTCACTCACACTCTGTCTCTTACAAACACACACATACATAAATGTATACAAACATATTTACAAAGACACACGTGTGTACGCGCGCGTGCGCGTGTGTGCTGTGTGTGTGTGAGAGAGAGAGAGACAGACAGACAGACAGGGAGAGAGAGACAGAGACAGAGACAGATAGAGAGAGAGACAGACAGAGCCAGTGAAGGGATGTGTCGACAATTATACGTACATACATAAATAGTCATACATTTCTTGTACGTATGTGTGAGTGTGTGTGAGAGAGAGAGAGAGTCACTGAAACATCTCTCTGTCTGTCTCTCTCTCTCTCACACACACACGTGCAGATATACACACAGAAAAGATGTATGCATATGTATTTATGTATGTACGTAGACATCACAACACACCCCTTCACTCACACACACATACAGAAACACACATGTGCGTGTCTGACTCACTACGAATACATAGAGCTGAACACGGCGTGCCAAAAAAAAATAATAGAAAATTTATTTACAGAAATTAACGAAGTGTGCGAGTTCAGAACGAAATCAAACCTGGAGTGAGTGAATGAGAGAGAGAGAGAGAGAGAGAGAGAGAGAG
>NC_068988.1:47458062-47459222 GCF_001194135.2 Octopus bimaculoides | reverse complement strand
AGACACAGAGAGAGAGAGAGAGACAGTGAGAGAGAGAGAGAGAGAGAGAGAGAACATTGCAAAGAATGAATGTGATGAATATGGAACGCCCAAAAATCGTATAAATAAAAGCACGTTAAAAACTATCTTGTACGGAATATTTAAATTTATGAACTTCGTAAATATGTGTTTCAGTAATTGATCGTAGTTGTTTACAGAAAGCGAACATTAAAAGTAGAGAGTGAGAGACGTCGCCGTTTTTTCACGTCCGTACCGGAAGTTGACATTGAGAAACCTTTTTAAAGAAGTGAATCTTAAATATAAAGCAATATTATTTATTTTTAATTAGAGATAAAGAAAAAACAAATGAAGAACCTAAGATTTATCCGAGGTCAAATTATTCATGTATGACACGTATGGAAGTAAATGGTGAAGCCGTTTTCACGTGATAAGCGATTACACACACATCTCTGTTTTATATATAGTATAGATTAATGCATAAAAATTTGCTATTTAAGTTTCAAGCATATGAGTTTATCTGCACTTTATGTAGAGTGCACATTTGTGCTTTCCGACTTTATCAGTCCTCAAATGCATATCTTGTGCAAAATTGGGAAAGAGGCGGAATAGAAGGAACAGTATACAACTCAGAGAAGATGGAAATGAAGAATAAGATATACCATAGATATTCGTCAGCTGAGTTATGTGTCTTAGATCAACTACTTACTTTCATGTGAAAATATTTTTCTAAAAAATTAAAAGAAAAATTTCAGATTTGCGAAGAAAGGTCATGAAGTATGAAAACATATATGTCAGATGTGATGAGCTTTTTCAAAGAAATGTCATGAAATATTCTATAAGAAATATTTTGTTTATATTAGACTTGGGCGAAAAAATTTCTGCATGTGAGATTTCATTGTGAATTGAGTTGTATATGCGTAACTATGATATGGAGAAATTAATATATGTGTTCGATCTGTGTGTATATTGCTTGCATACATATATACATACTTGCAAGCATACACACATACATAGATGTAGATATAGATATATATATCTTATTTTTAGAAATCATTGTTATATGATTTATATATATTTACATTATATTCTGTAAAAGAAAGCATATGAATATGTCATTCTCTCTCCCTTTCTCTCCGAATATTATATATATATATATATAT
>NC_068988.1:47454583-47457933 GCF_001194135.2 Octopus bimaculoides | reverse complement strand
AAAAGAGTATGTATATATATAGATACATATATATGTTTATGTATATATATATATATATATATGTATATACATACATATACTTATATATGATTGTATGCATGTATGTAGATATGTATGAATGTAAACGAACTGCCATTCACTAACTTATTTGTTTCCTACAACAACCCCATATTTTCCCCCTCCAAAGTTTCTTCCTCCAAGATTTAACCAATGGGACTATAACAACAAAAAGCAATAAAAATTTTGAAATCTGTGAATAGAGAAGTAATGGGGGGGGGGGAAATGTTGGAGTTGCTATAGAAATAAAAACTGAAAGGTGTTTAGCAAAACGGAAATGACTCTTGGTTTTATATTTTTATTTTGTCTGATTTATTTATTTTTTGAGCTATCATCGAATTAATATTCGGCTTCATTCGCATTGAAAGGGTCCTTCGCTTGAAATACTTCCTGGTCTCAGGAAGACACCAAATGAAGTAATCAGGGGCAGCTTCCTGAGACAGCTGTTATTTTGTGTTTTTTCAGCAGCAGCAACCCAATTATAATAATTTGTGTACACTGAACCCCCCTCCACTGCTATATATACATACACGCACACATGCATACATGTGTGTGTATGTGAATATATGTATGTATGTACATCTTTATATGTAACTAAATATGTATACATTCATTTATACCTGTACATGTGTGAGTATATATATAAAAAATGTTTATATTTTGCAAAAGTAGCGACAATGCTTTTTTTTCTTTAGGTACACAACGAACTCTTATTTCAACAAACTAAATCAGTTTCATAGAGAAAAGGAAAACATCATATGACTCAAAATGATGCACAATGGTCAAATACATTATCCTGATCAATATGATGAGATATAAAATAATACAGGTTTTCCTAACCACATTGACCTTCACCGGGACCTGACCACGACTTAATGCATCATATACTACTATGTACAACGTATTGTTTTCAATTAGAATTTTACTTTCTTTCCACCTCCCTATACCCTACTCCCTTCTTCCTGTGTATACCATCCCCACCGTGTTCTAAAACCCCTTCCACTGTCAACATTTACCTCCTATCCCAGAACACAGTTTGTATCCTGTGAGTTTAAAAAATTCTGCGATAAAGTCACTATAGCACCGTATCACTCTAGATCGAATGGAAGGGCCGAGCGGTTCGTGGACAATTTTAAGAGAGCTTTAAAGAAAGCTAATAAGGGAGCTACGGACGAGGACACGATCCAACAATTCTTTAGTGTATACAGGCTAACTCCGAACACAAATGCGCCAGATTGAAGTTCACCAGCAGAATTAATGTTTGCCAGATAAACTGTTGCTAGTGAAGAAAAAAATACGTGCTTGCAAAGATATGCTAAAATTCTTTGGAATCAGTGATAAGGAAATACCAATGGATTGACTATATGACACTTTTCAGGTTCTAACACCGTTAAAAAAAAGTCGAAACCACACGTACAAGGAAAAGGAAGAGCACTGAATTCCTAAAAGTAGACCCTAAGTAGAAAAGATATTGAGTATATAAAAACAAACGGGGGAGGTGGGTTGAATAAAAGAAATTGATTGTCAATTAAAATAATTAAAAGGGGAGATGTTGTATAGTGAAACTGTATACCCCTCCAGGTAAAAAGTAGTAGGAGCTGCTTTTATAAATAGACCAGTGGCCGGTCGTCAAGAAGGGTCGAAGAGTTAAGAGTCGACAGTTCTAGTCGGTGTCTTGTAGAGCTATCAGCGATAGTAAGACAGAAGAAGTTAGTGTATTACTATTCCGATATGAAGAGATACAACGGTACTTGATGACTACTATCTTTTGTGGCTATTAGTATAAAACAACAATTAATGTACAACGGCAGTCACACATCATATTAGTGAGAGGAACCCACTTTACAACAGAGTGGGTGCTGAAAAATACCTTTTTAAAGGGTATTGCGAAGGGTCTGGTTAGAGGCCCAGCCTTCCCAGTTCTTCTACAAGGCTTAAAAACTGATGGACCGCTGCAATAAGTTTATAAGTTTGTGAATCTGAGAGGGGAGTAAGCTGAATAAAATGATAATTAACTGATTCTCCTCTATTTTCCAGCACACCCTCGTATTTAACAAACAAGTATTAAATCTTCAATTCGCAAGCTGTTCTCTACAAGGTATTATTTCGGATGGTCATCATACTTCAAAAGTGCAATATTAGCATATTTTCCCTTTAAATTGACTTATAAAAGCTTACTTAATCATATGCTGATCCAAGTTACATGAGATGGCTAAACATTATTGAGTACGAGGAATTGCTGACTACGTACATGCACACGTGCACACAAACATTTTCACATACACTCAGCCTGCTATCTGCACTCCACACTGGTCACATTCCCTATGACTTTCTCTTTATACAGATACTCCTTCATTTGTACATGACTCCTCGTCTCCCCCACATCCTCCCATTGGAACTACATTTCTACCCGATCCATAACATTTTTCTTCACTTCTTTCCATCACACTTTACTTTCATCTTTCTTCTTATTTCTGATAAGGAATTCCATGTCTGATACATCACAAAGCCTTTTCTTTTTGCCTTCTTCTTTTGAGGTGTGAAACAAATAACGTCTTTGAGAAAACTGCTCCCGCTTGTGTTTTACTTGTTTTTGATTATTCATCATATATACATGCATACATACATACTTACATACATACAAACATACATACATATGTACATACATATACATGCATATATAAATACAACAAAGGATGTTCCTATAGCATTAAAATAGTAGTTCTTTTAGAATTTAAATAGCACATCATTAGTTTTCACATTCTGTTACAACTTAGTTTTTATATATTTTTAATACTACCATATTTAATGCTATCATGAATGTCTATTTTGAATGCACCCTCGCACACACACACAAACACACACACACATATAAATATTTATATGCATGTAGTTTTGAAAAATGTTCGTATCGAAATTTATGGCAATGTTCATTGCCCTACACATGGTGCAATAAAACTGATATCCTGTGCAAAATGCGTGAAAGGCAAAACATTAAAACGTCTATACCGGAATACCTGAGGCGTAGAAGTCAGCATGGGAACGAGGGTCGAATAGGTTTAATGAATGCACTGAGGAAGTGATTGTAGTTTGCAGTGAGATGATGGAATTTTTGACAATGTGCAAGTGAGGGGGGACATTGAGAACGTCAACCAATCTTGGGTGTTAGCTGGCATATATTAATGCATTAAAGTCAAAGGGGCTCTTGAATTGCCTCGTATCTCTTTTTCAACCCCTTTCTTTCTCTCTTTCTCTCTCTCTCTCTGTATATATATATATATATATATATATAT
>NC_068988.1:47452695-47454340 GCF_001194135.2 Octopus bimaculoides | reverse complement strand
CACACACACACACACACACACACACACACTAGCACACGCACATGAATCAAATCCCATTCAATGCGTGATTTTCTTCCTACAGGTCATTGAAAGTACTTTCTGCAAACTACAACGGATGGGAATACAACAACACACAAACAAACAAATGTAAATCTGCGTGTATAGAAGGAATGATGGTTTTGGAGAAGTAATAGAGATAAAACGGAATCGGTTTAGTAGAAAAAAAAAATGAATTTTAATTCTCGTATTTTTTTTTTATAGCTAGAATCGAAATAATATTCGCCCTTATTCAGATTGAAAGGGGAGTTTAGGTGACATACTTCCTGGTCTCAGGAACACACCAGAAGAAATAATCAAGAACAGCTTCCTCAGACAGCTGTTAATTTGTGTTCGTTCAGCAAAACAACCGCGTTGTAATAATTAAAGAAATACTCACTAGAGTCATATACGCATATATGTATGCATGAATCTATGCATATAGACACAAACATGTATATGTGCGTATATGTGTGTATCTGTGTATATTTGCGTCTAAGCAAGAATACAAGAAATAACATTCGTCTAAGTATTATCTTCCTTTCAACTTCAACATCCTTTTCTTTCTCTTAGCAGTTACAACAGGGAAGGCTCATTACGTCATTTTCCTTGGACTAGAATGTATAATTTTCATGTATTTTTCATATATTTGAAGTTTTTGCGTTTCGATTTTTCCTAGTTTTTTACTTATTCTCAAAGTTGATGGACATATAGCAGTACATAAAACCGAATCAGAAATTGTCTAGTAAGAAACTTTTTATTGATGTACCCGAAGAGACTCAAAACGGGTCGAAACATGTATCGTAGCCAATAAAATATTTTACTCACTACATCTATTTTATTAATACTGTTACCCCAACCGCCGCTACGAAGTTCCAGCTGTAAATCTACGGATGACAACAGGTAATCGAAACTTTTGACCAGGGTGCTACGGAGTTGAACTGAATCGAAAGGCATGGGGTTGGGAAGCAAACTTCTTACCATGCAGACACGCCTGCGCCTATGTATATATATATTCAATATATAAAATTATATAAATATTCATGTAAATGTATAAATATTTGTCAAATTTATGTCAAAATATATAAGAATTGTATACGTAAATATGAAAATCTTTGCATAAATCTACATATATATTTATATATGTATCTGTCTGTCTGTCTGCATGTATGTATATGTATGTGTTTGTATGTGTGTATGTAGTTGTGTGTGTATGGCTGTGCGGGGGGTGTATGGCTGTGCGGGGGGGTGTATGTATGTCTGTCTGTCTGTCTGTATGTATGTATGTATGTATGTATGTATGCATGCATGTATGTATGTATGCATGTTTGTATAAAGGCGATGAGCTGGTAGAACCGTTAACAGGCCGTGCTTAGCAGTATTTTGTCCATCTGTACGTTCTCATATCAATTTCCAACGAGTTCGACTTTGCATTTCATCCTTTCAGAGTTGGCAAAGTAGGCACATGTTGAGCTCTGTGATCGATATAATAGACTTAGCACCTCACAAGAAAATGTTGACTTGTGCTCGAATATGAAATCAATGTATGTATATGCAATGTATTAATATATATATGTAACTTCATAATAATCCTTATTATTAATATATA
>NC_068988.1:47448260-47450115 GCF_001194135.2 Octopus bimaculoides | reverse complement strand
TGAAAATAGCACTGACATCTCCTTTTAACAGATATATTTACCACAGTAAATACGACTTCGGAATCTCCTGCAACTCTTCTGGACAGTCTCCTTGTTGCAGTTGGTTAATGCTGCCATAATCCTTGCCTTCGGTTCAAAGAATTTTGTTGGTCCCTCGTACAATTGTTCCCCACACATAATAACCAAGAGTGTTGCTGCTTTAGGAATTAGGTGGCCAGATGTTAGGGGTGGTGTGGTCGCAGAAATTGTCTGACAGAGATGACTGGGTTCTCCTGCCTGTGTAGCATGCTGCATATTCCTGTTGCCCGACTTAGTGTCTTCCAGCAACCACCCTCTTGACCAAGGGCAGTACTACCTATACCAGGCACATGATGTAGGCCTCCTTGTTGAGTCTGAGGCCGTGTGGGAAAATGACTAGTGATGACTCCAAAAACCATGATGTTGACTGGCTGTTTGATTTTTATCAATACCGTTACATATTTTAGGGACACGGGAAGCCAACGGTTGTTCTGTGTGTTCACCAGCTGAACCAGAAATTGTTCTCGTCTAAGAAAAACTAAAACGTGTTCGGTTGGAGTGGGATCCTTCAGTTTGTTCAAAAGCTTCGAGGCACAACTTTTCCTCTTGTCCCTTATGGCTTGAGATAAAAATTGGCCTTTTCTCATCTTGTATGAGGAATACCGAATTAATTCATGCATTGACTGGCTGATAAGAAACTCAGACACCCCTATGTACTTGGCGATGAACCTGATTGATTTTTCCAATCATGGCCTCGATTTCATCAACAAATTTAGGAGTTCTTTTCTTATCAGGAATTTTAACTGTAAAAGACTTTAGTAAATGTCAAATACTTTATATATTTTCCCCGTTTATCAACTGTAGAGATAAACAAGAAAATTATGCATCGGAAGTCCACTTCGCAGTAAAGAAGTTCACTTAACAGCTGCAGTACCTTCGTAATCACCAGTAGACTCATCCAACTCTTTCCGAATCGTCTAATCCTCTGCTCTGTCCTCAGATTGATACCCAGAAATATTCATATTGGAGCTTCCGGTGCGAATGCCAAACAGGACAGCATGTCTTTTCTAAATTTCTGTCAAGGTGAATTGCGTCATGGTGCTGTTCTTCACACAGATGGTGTCCAACTAACCCTACTATACTGTGTAGTCGAAAAATCAAAAACAGATAATGCGCATGCATAAAATTAAAACTATGAAATGGCGACAAATTACCCATCGCACTCTGTAAGTATGTGCGTATGTATATATTTGTGTGTGTATGTATATATATACATATGTGTGTGCGTGCGTGCGTGCGTGCGTGTGTTTCTGTGTGTGTTTATAAAGAGAAACAGACAGACATATTCATATATTGTGAATACATTCAAACGCACACAACCGCATACTAACATATGATCGTTCGTTTTATGGAAGTCGTCAGATGGCACCTTAATGAGAACAGTGACTCGAGTGCGACTATAAGGTATAAAGTGAAAACAAAAATGTAGAGCAAAATCCATTACTCGAGATCTGCCAGTAAGATTCTGCAATATTTGTAGTTAGGCTTGTGTCAGCATCTTTGGTGTAAAGTTACACGAAATAAAGATCATCATTGACGAATTTTCTTGATTATATTTTGGAAAGGAAATCTATGTTCTCCAGAAATACCCGATTATATGGCATAGCTTAGATGCTATATATGCATATTTTTTTTATATATGTACATATATAAATACTCATAAAAACACACATACACTCACTCTCACAAGCGCGGGTGAGCACACGTATATATGCAAACAAGCATACTTGTACAGTGACATGTGTATATGTATATATATATATATATATATATATAT
>NC_068988.1:47436663-47446905 GCF_001194135.2 Octopus bimaculoides | reverse complement strand
ATATATATATATATACATACATATATACACAAATATGTATATGCATAGAAACATGCAATTATATTTGTACATTTCATCAGCCTAAAGGACTAGAGGATCATTGGTATTTAAAAGAAATTGTCATATTATGGAGAAAAAAATCTGCTTTCAGCCTACTCTCACCAGTCAGACTTGTGTTGCAATGAAAAACATATCTGAAGTGATGCTGAAGAAAACGGAAGGAGAGTCTCTCTGCGAAATGAAATACTGCCTGACAAGAAGAACACTGGGAACATATGGCATCATATAGCAGCAAAGTGAGTGTGGCAGCAGAGGAAGGGATTGTTGAGGAGTTAACGTAACATACATCGATGGAAACTCAAATATTTCTAAGTAGTTGCCAAGGATACGATCACACCATACAAAAAGCAAAAAAAAAAAATAAATAAAATAAATAAATAAATAAAAATGTAAAAAAAATTGAAGGAAAACAGGTGTAATCCTTGACTTTCGCCAGCCAAACCAATTATCAAAAGGAAATACCAAAAATTGGAAGTTTCGGAATTCGTGTCAGAAGCTTAATCCTGTTTTTCTCTTTGCTGTTCCTGAAATAATTCAATTGCATCAATAGTGTTTCCTCGATTGGTTTAAAAACCGAAAAACAAAATTTATAACAAAATTCCTGCTAATTCATTCGGGTAGATTAAATAATATATAAATAAATAAAAGAATAAAGAAATGAATAATAAGCGTATTCCTTTATATTTTCATAACGTTAATTCCTTTGTTTTACTAAATTGCATTGCCATCAGTTCAAATTCTCCTTGGAGTGATTGTTTTGGATAAGAATTAAATCTTCCTCTGTTGCATATGATAAATCCTAGTTATTGATTTTGACCAAATAATCTATGATATGGAACCGCCTGTATCGATGTATAAATGGATGGGGCTTTTTTCTACGTGAGAAGCCATCATTATATATAAGGGTAGTATATAAGGGTAGTATATATAAGGGTAGTATGTAGTAGAATTGTTAGGATTGTGGACAAATCTGGTTTGTTGTACCTTAGTTATATTGCTTAAGATCAAATCCCCTTGTTAACAGTACCGTGCGTCTGGGTGTAATAAAATGTTTTAATTAAATACTGCGTTTACAACTGTAGTATCAGCAACAGCAGCAGCAGCAGCAGCAGTAGTAGTAGTAGGAGGAGGAGGAGGACTGTTTGTTTTAAGACGGTCATCCCGTTGGATTCTAAATTTTCCTGAAATCAGTTTGTCAGCTGTCGAAAAATTTTGTCAAAATATTGAATAAGGATTTTACTTAAATGGATGAAGAGGAAGAAAATTTGTGCACTAAAGGCCACTACTTTTATCCTTTTTCATTTGCTATCACTTGCTAGTTTCCTCTGTTGGAATCATGGCATCAGTAATGCTTACTAAAAGACTAATCGTGGAAGTAGTCGGAGAAACGACTGACATCACTACCAAATTCATTTATCAGAAGCTCTTTAGTATAAATTTTCTCCTAAGTCTCAACTTGGATTTTCATTTGTCTTTCATTTCAGTCCCAGGATCTACAATACTGTGTTTGGTTGTGCATACTACTTAGTGGTTGCAAATTCTGAACATTCTTGGTGCACGATGTATGAAGTGTAACGGGCTCACAAACTGCCGATGAACATATTTTTGAATATTTTAGCTCTAAAATTTAAAAATTCTTTATTTAGAAATTTACTAAAGAAATAAAATCTCGCAAAAATGATCAAAAACACAAAGACGTCTGGCCGAAAATAAAATACAAACACAAATAAAATATAAATGTTTAAACAATCAATCAAGCAAGAAATGCTGCTAGAATTTTCTTTTACATAAGTTACTGTGGTTATATCTATTTATTGCATCTCTTCATATCAATACATTATAAATGTTCCGCACCGACACAGACGACAATATGCTTGCACATGCGTATGCATATATACGCACAATTGTGTGCATGTTTGTGCATCTTGTATATGTAATGCACGAATATATATATATACACGCGTATATTTATGTATGTAAATATATATGTACATGTATATATTCATTTATTCATTATATACATAGTTATACATATGCATGTACGTATGTATACATATGTATACCTGCATGGGTGTATATATATATATCTGTATGCATTTTGTATACTTATATTCACAACTGTATGTATGTGCGCGCGCGTGCACACACACACACACACACACACACACACACATACACACACACACACATACAAACACGTATATGTATAAACGTATGTAGGTATGTAAAAATATCAACGTGTATGTATTTTTGGAAGTAATGAAAAATTGTCATTGCAAACAATCTAGAATTTTACACGTTCCTCCAATACTACGAACACAAATACCAAAATGTCATTCTAAACCTCAATATTTCATTACAAAAAAATAAAAAAAATAATACTTTAAATTTCTTAGCTTTGAATCTCCAAATGTATTATATTTCAGACATGACATTTACAAATATACAATCATATGTATAAACATTTTACATACATATACTTGCAGTGTATACTTACTTCATACATACACACATACATGCATGCATACATATAAAAATACACACATGTGTATGTCTATATATATATATATATGTATACATAAATGTATGTATATATATATTTGTATATATATATATATATATTGTTTATCCGTTATTTATATAGTCATGTATATATACGCACATAGACGCTTTTGATATTAGTAACAAATGGCAAGCATAAATCAGATGTTGATATGTGTATGAATGCATCCAGAAATAGATCCAAATATATGCATGTATGTATGCATGCATGTATGTATGTATGTATGTGTGTGTGTGTAGGTGTATATTATATGTATGTGCATGTGTGTGTACGTATGCACCCATATCATATATATATATATATATATATATATATATATATATATATATATATATATATATATATATATATATATATACAAACGCATACGTACATTCATTCATACGAGACTGCCTACGTACACAGATATATATGTACATATGTGTGCATATGTAATATATTAACGAGTTGATGTGGGAACGTCTATTTATCCATGGAAAGTACTAGATATGACCTATATTTTTCTTGGCTCATATGTTCTTATGTCAAAAAATGAGACGTTATATTACGTATTTCTAGATAACATGCTGGACATGTTGGTTGTGATTTTTCCCGGAATATAATGTCAGAAGCAATGAGAATGACTTATCACCTGTCGACAAGAGATCCAACTGATCAGAAAAAGAAAAAAAACAAAAAAAAAGGTATTTACGTGCCCCAATAGATAAGTTCTTTCCAACAGACTAGCTTTTTTTATAAAACCATAGCAACAAACGGGTCAAGGCTAAATTAGAGTATTCACACTCAAAATAGCATAGCTGCATCATACCCCGAACCCTATCAGTTTGTTAGAAAGTAGTAATTAATAAAAAAAATCACTACAAAACATCAATTAACGAAATCCGTAGAAGCTGAAACATTACTAACGGGAAAAAATCGGTTTCAAATTTTGGCACATGACCAGTACTTTCGGGAGAGAGAGTAAGTCAATTACATCAATCCCCGAGTTCACCTTGTATTTATTTTATAGACCCCCAAAGGATGAAAAGCAAATCAACCTCTGTAGGATATGAACTCAGAACGTAAAGACAGGATTTTTCCCCCGAGTGCTAACAATTCTGCCACCTCACTGCCTTAGTAACAGGAAATATTGAGATCGATCAGATGTCACTCAACAATCTCAAAAGACTGCTACGTAGTACGTAAGCTCAATGTAAAGTCCGGTGGGTTGTATGTAACTCATTGATTGTTATCGACAAGTGTAGAAAAATAATTTCTGTTTAAAAGACGATGTTGCAATCACATTGAACGCATCTTATATACTAAAAGTGAGAATTTTAAATACTGTTGTATTCAATACCATTATGACCAGTGGGTGTATCTATTTTCGTAGGTATACTCGCTAAGATTTGTATTCAAGTGTGTAAATATTCAATTGCGTCTTAATATTCAAGATTAAAAAGCCAATACAGGTATTCCACACGCTTTCACATGAAAGCATTGGAGAGGAAATCTGGTATTATTTCCTTCTCTTAATGGGGCCCTCGAATGAATGATTAATTGAGGATCATGCGAAAACGCAAGACTACAAAAACATGTTGCTACACAGCTGCATCACTAAGTTGTCACGTGTATTGTGTCTGCATTCATGTCAATTGACATGCGTGCACATATACGTGTACATGTGAAATAAATCAACCTTGAATTCATTAATTCACCACAGAAAAGAGTATATACAAGGAAAGTACTTGTTGCTCGATGGCATACAAAGAAAAGCAAGATTAAAACAGTTAACATGTTGAAATGATCAGTTACGAGGAAACTTCCTTTTCCGTTGCCGTAGATGAGTTTTGCATTCACGGAATAGAAAAATATCTATCCAAAATATTAGTTTGCATAATCCTTGAATTATATGCGTAATTCGACTGAAGTTGGTGTATATTTTCTGGTATTCGGTAGAGCAGAGTGATTTCATGTTAGCCATATTTCCTGTCTTTGGGGCGCCTTCTATAAAACGTGGTGGTTCTGTTGAACGTCTCATGATTTGGCCACAACTGCGCTGACAACTGAATGCTGCATCATGATTGGTTTCTATTATTTTTGGTTGAAGTAAAGTTGCCACAAGGTAAATGTTTTATTAAATGCTATGAAATGCGGCAAATTGTTTAGACACATAAAAAGTAAAACTGTTAAAGCTGACGGCTAAATGAGGTAGTTGTGAAAGATTCGGAAATGTAAAATACAGAAAATTTTGAATGAGTTTGTAAAAAACATAAATCCTGCAGAGCTATTGCAGTCATGAAATGTCTCTTTAGGAAAATTGTTAGTTCAAATGTTTTGAGGTCATAAATTATAGGCTTATTCTAAAATTGTATTAACAATATGGGAAATTTAATGTTTGGGTTCTTCAATATAAAACAAAAATTGTTGATAAATATGTAATGTCCGTTCAATTTCCTAAATAACGGCATGAAAACAGTTCTTGATAGATCTTGTTTGTGAAGCAATATAACAGTAATACAACCACTCGCGATCTTAAAATGCAACTCAGTAACAGATTTCAAATACGAAATCATGGACATTTTCAGATAAAAATTTGCCACATCGAGGCAAGGTTTGGAAAAGAATACATTGATAAGTCGATTAGATAATTAATTCATGTAGGAGAAAAGTTATGGGAAATTTACATGCGTATTTTCATGTTTTTGTGACAATGGAATGATTTGTGTTGTAAAGAGAAAATGTGAAATCAGATGACACCGTACGAAAAAATGCTGTATACATATAAAACTGCTTGCCTGATTTCGAATTTCATATGCCTCTATAGTAAAATTATGCTTCATAGTCTACTATTATTTCATAGACCATAGCGACAGGCATGGCAAGACTGAACTAAAATGTAGGAATTCAAAATTAAGGCGCTATTGATGATATCTAACTGAAGACGGAAAAAAGCTACATATCACAAAAATGCAAAAGTCGAAGTCGATCGGAATCAGTATGCCTGACCATAAGAAAGAGAAACTTTCAATGAGATACTTTAAATTATCTCTTTTTACTCTTCAACTTGACGACGGCTCTATTAACAAACCTATGAAATGAAACCACAATGATTATGAAAACATCTGATCAATTATATAAACCATTTCCTTAATATGACTTGAAGATATTTACAACAGCAACAATCACAATAACAAACATATTTAACCCGCAGCGTGAGAACCTACAAATCGAACAAACAGCAATTAATTAATATTCACAGAAACATCATAAAGAATAAGCTATTCATTGAAATGGAGATCTAAACAAATCCATAAACATGTCAGGCCCATGGCCATATAAATGGGAATGCATGATATTATATATAAGTAGAGAACATAACTGGATTCTTAAACTTGCACATAAGAGCGAAAACACCAAAAACTCTTCCAAATGCCACAAGAAGCTAAGAAAATATGTACACAAATAAAGATCACTGCGATTAAGATACATATAGATGAAACTGAAGAAGCAACCGTGAAAATAAAACAAATAAAAGTGCAAGCCAAATCAAATAGAATCATAGAACTGTATAATACAAGAAAGTAAGGTGTTACATGATAATCACTCAATGAAACGGTGACGCTAATATTGATATAAAGGATAATCCGACAGTGGCTGGTTGCATCTGGCCTTAAATCAGAAGCAAAGGACTTCATTATAGCAGTTCACTGTCAGTGCTTACGTACTTCTAATTACTTAACCAACTTACTTTAAAATGTTGCCATCTTTCCAGTAGATTTTGAGGTGAAAGCTTTGAAACATTAACCCCACCTGATCTCTAACTACTCTGTGTGATTTCATAGTAGTTACAAGGGATGATCAGAATCAGCGAAAACAGTTCCCGTCTGTATTCATAAGCCATTATACGCGATAGGTGGCAGGTGATCCTCGTGTTGCGCCTTCTCGCCGCAGGATGCCTGCAGACGTAAGCCATCGCTGACACGAAGCTGCCCGATTCCAAAACTGACACTGCTTCGAATACACTATTACCCTCCAGTTAGCCGGGTTGCAACCCTAGCACCGTCGGTGTCGAACATGTCCGCCTTGTGTGGCTCTACCAAGGACTTGAAGTCCCCGACGGTATATCTCTGACACTCACTCGATTAACCTTCCCACCACGATGAGGTCAAAGGTTGGATTTTGTGGAAGGTTTCCTGTTCTGGAACATATGTTATTAGTTTGGATCCACAAATAAAAAGTGAGGGGATTATAATCCCGCCTGTTGTAGCAGAAGATAAAGAGACAAACGACGTCTGAGATTTAAATATACAAATTGATTAGGCTACTCTGGCCAAGAGACCAGAAATTGTGATGAAAGTTTATTGGGCAAAACATGTCTGATCATACAGTTATTTATTTAAGAGATAAGGAATTATGTACATTATTTACATTATTTACATTTGACGGTTATTTGTACTCATCTTGTTTGTTGTTAGCACAAACAATATGAGGACAAATATTCGTCAAATGTAAATAATGTATGTTTGATCATAGTTATGTGAATTTTAAGTAACTACAACACCTCTCTAAAAGCATACGTAGTGCTGAGCAAATAAACGTACCGCGAAACAGAGATCGACCCCAGTACTTAACTGGAACTTGTTTTATCGACCCAAAATGAACTTGGTTTATCGACCCCGAAAGGATGAGCGCTCGAATTTGAACTCAAAACATAATTGACGGACGAAATGCTGCGATGCATTTTGTCCCTCGTGCTAATGATCCTGCCAGCTCGCCGCCTTAATAATATCAATAAAACTTTTAAGTTTTCGCACAAGCCCATCTGTTTCTTGAAGAGTGGGAATCTCATTTTAATCCAATCAGAAAACAAGATTTGGAAGCTGGCATTTTGTGCGTGAAGACAACGTTGCATCGAAAAAGCATTCAACGATGGAAGAATTAATAAATTTAGTTGAGCTCATGCAAACAATACATATTTTGCTGCGTAAACGTTAAATAACAAAAGAACAAACAGCAGTTCAGTTCTACTAACGATAGAACTGATGTTTAGCTTTTGATTGACTAAAATTATCCAAACTTTGCAGACTTCAAAAGCTATTAACTTTTTATTTAAGTTATAACAAAAATGACTTTCATTTTCATAATTAGTATGCAAAACTATATCAACACACAAAATTTGAAATCAATTGGAACGAAATTGAAGGAATTGAAAAGTTAAAGCCAAAGAGAAAAGATCTTCTACACACTTCTGTTATCTGTGTTGCAGTGCTTGGATTGCATTGGTGAAGAAGCTATTCTATTGGTCAAAAAGATTTTCAGCTGCAGATAGGACGTCATCATTACTACGATACTAGTTTCCACCCAAATGTTTTTTATGCTGAGCAGATGAGGCCAAATCGACAGATGGGCCAAATCGGCCGATTGGACCAAATCGGCAGATGAGGCCAAATCTCTGAAAAAGGGAGGTTGATCTCTGTATTAGGGTGTTCAAAACCAGCAGATAACTGCATCATACAGAATATCATAATGAATCTATGGGGCATTCTTGAACAAGTCTGGGCCGCATGTACGTTTCTTCGCATCCTTGTGAGAACTGAATGTTTTTCCAGGCACAAATTGTTTCTGGGACAAGCAAATTGATTTTATGGCATTTCTTGACATATTGGAATAGGTTTATCGTTTGCAACCTCCGATGTTCCTACATTCTCTTGACATGACGCTGTACTGAAGAAGTCTGGATTTGACATAGCACACGCAGATGAAAATAAATGAAAATGTCAAGAAATGCAAGCTGATTAACAATTTCATAATTGAAAAGCAGGGTTTTCCTTAATTATTTTTAATTAACTTATTAAAACTTACTTATTGAACATTGTTATGAAACAGAGAATTTGAATAATTTTTCATTTAACAACTTTAAATTTCATCACACTTTGAAAAGAAAACTAAAAACAGGAGGATATACATTTGTGCTTTTCTGATTTTAATTGAACGAGTAACGTATAATATGTGAAATTATATGAAATATATTTTGTAAATTAAAATTTGGAATTTCGGAGATATGCTAAGCAAAGCATACATAAACAGTAAAAATACAAATTGCAGATGTTTCGAAACCTGCGACACTATATGACGAAAACTAACAAAAAAGAAAGAAAATAGTGGTGCTTGTGTCCCAAAGGTAGAAGAAAGGGATCAGGAGAAGGATAAGAAGATAGGATTGAAGGGAATAAAAACAAAAAGAAAGAAAAGATAGAATGTAAAGTAAAAAGATAAAACAAACCGAGGTTCCGAAGTGAATGCTATACAGGGTATGAAAAAAACACGTTCTAATCAGGCACTGGTCATGTAGAAAAAAGATGGGTGATAAAAAATTGAATGATCATGTGACACTAAAAATTGAAAGGAGAGACCAACAGATAGGAGTAGAGAAGGTCGTGAAAGAGCTTATCGGAAAAAACGAGAGAGTGTGGAGAAAGATGGGAATAAGGATAGACAGTAGGTAGATGGACAGAGAAAGAAATGCAAAGAGAGAAAGGCCGCGGATAGGTAAAGAGACACAGACAGAAATATGTAGGGAAGATTTTTCAAACTAGAGAAGAGAGAAGACGGGGGAGGAAAAGAATAGCGAAATGGATACAAAACAGAGACAATGTTGACCGGTGTGTGGGACGCCTGTGTGTAGCATCTACAAGAATAAAGGTGTTTAATATCCTATGTTATTGAATTCTTTCTTTAGCGTTTTTCTCATAAACTTTGCAGGAGTCTCCACATTATTTTTTCTTTTCCAAGTTATCAAAAATCTTGAACAATATTTTTCAAATGGTGTGATTGCCCTGCCATCACACCAACCGTCCTGTTTTATGTAATGACCAGAAGCAGAACCAGTTTTAAGAGTATGATCAAGTAAATTTAGAATGGAACCTGAACAATTCAGGACGATAAGCAAATGGATCATTAAGTCTCAGTTATTGTTACCCGCAGTAATGAGCCTGCCTATTTCATACCAGAGCGATAGCTACGGAATTTGGGAATATATAAAAATACCAGGATGTAAAATATAAATTTTAGAGTCCTTGGAACTGCATAAAGTAGGAATTATCCAAACTGAAATAGGAACATTGGAAACAGTGGGAGGAAGAATACATGGTTTTGGATAAGTTGATGAAATTCGCGAACTTACAGAAATCCTGTTTGCTTTGCGTAGCAAAAATCTTAAGAAAGGTACTACATAACTAAAATTGCAAGAAGCCACTTGATACCTAACAATCCCAAAGCGACAAAACTACAACAAAATGCTGAGTCAGAGAATAAAAGTGACAATGGTTACAATGATGATGAAAATAATAATGGTAACAGTGATACAGTGGAGATCAAGATGACAAACTTGATAATGATCACAATAACGGCAACGGTAAAGTTCCATTATTGCTAAAACGCATTTAATGGAAAGAATGTGTCGAATAAAATTATCTTTAACAGGAATCACGTTGCTAATTCAATCCTTCTCAAAATTTTTCTCCAACATGAGCCGCTTTTGCTACTTCAGCTCGAAAGAAATCTCTTCAATGCAATTTAGATTCATCTTTACAGTTTACATTAATATTATTGCTATTAATGTTTGTTTTATTTAATCA
>NC_068988.1:47436191-47436653 GCF_001194135.2 Octopus bimaculoides | reverse complement strand
ATATATATATATATATATATATATACATACATACATACATATATATGTATGTATATATGTATGCATGTATGTATGTATATATGTAGACATACACGCACATATAATATATATTGATGCGTATAAATATGTCTTTATGTATGTGGGTTTCAATACAACACCTTCAAATGAACACTCACATACAGACACACACACTTAGAGAGTCAGAGAGAGATAAGAGGTTTAACAAAGACAGAATAGTCGAACGTTAGAAAAACTGTTCATATGCATAAATACTTATATACATCTATATGTATATTTACACGTATATAATTATCTATATATCTATATTTATCTATCTATTTATCTATCTATCTATCTATCTATCTATCTATCTATCTATCTATCTATCTATCTATCTATCTATCTATCAGTCTATCTATCTACATATCTATATCTATCTATCTATCTATCTATCTATCTATA
>NC_068988.1:47434613-47435367 GCF_001194135.2 Octopus bimaculoides | reverse complement strand
TATATACACACACAGAAATTCATATAAGTATATATATATACATATATATACATATATATATACACACATACCAATATGCATTCATTTATATATATATATATATGTGTGTGCGTGTGAGTGTGTGTGTCCGTGTGTGTATATGTGTGTGAATAAATTTATACAAATGTTATTTGTACACGCAAACATGTATATATGCGTAGATAGATTTATCGATATATAAGTTTTGTATATATAGATTAGCAAATACACACGTATAAACACATACGCACAAATGTCTTTCCACGTGCGTGTCTGTGCACACGTTTGAAGATTTAGTGAATTCGAATGGGTTAGTTGTCGTTATTTTCGGGTCACGATCATAAAATCAAACTTTAGATTCGCAGACTGGACCGCAAATTCTATCCTTGAGGAGCGTTTTTCATTTTATGTTGCTTCCAAGTAATTGAGAACAAGCCTATAGGTGCTGCAGCTGTCTATCCTTCCAGCTGTTATAATTATACTGCCTTAAGTATGGTTTCACAGCTATATGCATACTTCAAAGCGAAATCATGGTGTAAGCTCCAAGACCGCAAACGCTTGCGAGTGACGGCTAAGCTACCTATGTGTCCTGTGTGTGCATGTATATATGCACGATGTATTTATATGCGCAAGTATATGTGTATGTACGTATGTGTTTATATACATACATATAAATATATATATTTATATATATGTATGTATGCATATATATATATAAATATATATATATATATAT
>NC_068988.1:47433337-47433897 GCF_001194135.2 Octopus bimaculoides | reverse complement strand
ATATATGTATATATATATAATAGCACAGATGAGTTGAGCTTTACTACAGCTGTTTCAAACGTGATATTCATTGATGGTCAAATTGATTACATCATGTAAAAATATTGTCTTCTTCACCTGTATAAAATGGTTGTTTTACATGTTGTAATCGATTTGCTGAACATAAAAATCCTGTGTGAAACAGCTGTAGTGTACTTCAAGCCCATCTGTGTTACTATTGATAGTAAATCATACTTGGAACCTTCTCTGCGTTGCGTCCTGAATCTACGGTGGACCCTGAATTGTACGCCGGAATATACTCCTGTCTGACTTCACGTATACGTCGTGTATTTGGTCTGTACTTGCGAACGTATGCCGAACTGGAAGAACAAATCTGTGTTTGCTTTAGTAAGTACGCGAGTATCCGTACACGCTGTTAGTGCACAAGTATGCTATCCCCACTCTACCTAGGAGCAGGAATTGCAGTTTGACTCAGAATGTCTCAACGCTTCTACATCGTTTGGCGAGTAAGATTAATAGAGAGAAATTGTTTGAAAGCCCATTATATATATGTATATATG
>NC_068988.1:47431246-47432110 GCF_001194135.2 Octopus bimaculoides | reverse complement strand
CTACAAAGTATAGTACTGTCAATTGGGTACCATCTATGAGAAAAATGGCACCATGACGCAATTCACGCTGCCAGAAAATTGGAAACAACATGCTGTACTGTTTTGTATTCTCACCAGAAGCTACCAAAACGAACATTCCAGAGTGTTTCGGTGCCGATCTACGGACAGTACAAACTGAGGACATGAACCGAGAGTGATAAAAATCGGACATCCAGTCCATATCATTGCGTTTGAAATGATCACTAGTGATAGCGAAATTTTCCTCCATTAATCTTCACACACAGCTTCAGACACAACACGGATGCCTAAATCAAGTGCCTGGAGTAGGTAGTTCTGCCCTGGAGCAAGAGGGTGATTCTGGATTATGCCGCACAGAGAACCCAGTCATGGCTGTCAGACAATTTCTGCGACCACATCACCCCTAATATCTGACCACCTAATTCCCTAGACTGCAACCGCCTTGATTATCATGTGTGGGGCTCACTAGTGCGAAAGATCAACAAAACTCGTTGAAACACCAAAGAGAAACTGAGGACAAGGATTATGACAGCATTGACCATCTTCAACAAGGAGACCGTCCAGAAGAGTTGCAGGAGATTCCGAAGTCATGTGGAGGCGGTGGTTGAAGCCAATAGCGATTTTATTGAATAAGTTTACTCAAAATATTTCAAGATATTTTTATGTAATATTTGCAAAGATATTTGTTAAAATGAGATGTCAGCGTTATTTTCATTTTTGCGTAATTTAGAAGACAGTTTATTCACCGCACCCTATATATACATACATATATATATATATATATATATATATATGTGTGTGTGTGTGTGTGTGTGTGTGTGTGTGTGTGTGTGTGTGTGTGTGTGT
>NC_068988.1:47429796-47431198 GCF_001194135.2 Octopus bimaculoides | reverse complement strand
TATATATATATATATATATATATACAGAGAGAGAGAGAGAGAGAGAGAGAGAGAGAGAGAGAGAGAGAGAGCGAGAGAGAGAGAGAAAGAGATGGTATATAGAAATAATACTAGTAATCAGAAAACATGTATGGTATTCATTACGTATCTCTTGCGGGATGCTGATGAGGTGAGTGCATAATGTTTCTGCAACTGTTATGTAATCATTTCGAAATTTTGTGGAAAAATGTGTATGTTCTTTAAAACATTGAATAGATATCACACCTATTTGTGTGTTTTTTCTCAGTTTGTTATTATATGTACTATAGTAAACGGTGATGTCACAGAACCATTAGCACTCTGGTCAAAATGCCTAGCGGCATTTCATCCTTATTTACTTTTAGATTTCATATTCCATCAAGATCGACTTTCCATTTAATCCTATCAGCGTTGATACAATAAGTGCCTGTCAAGTACTGGATTCAATGTAATCGACTTCTCTATCCCCTCAAAAGATGCTGGCCCTGTGCTACATTTTCAAACTATTGAAATTTCTATTATTTGGCTCGCATTATGCGCACTATACTATGTGGAATCCTCTACTGACACTGATTTTTACTTTACTCTGCCCTAAATTAAAAATGAATCAATAGAAATGAATTAGCTTGCTTGTGGTCTGTTTTGTAGCATGAATTTAAAGCATAACCACGTCTTGTTATTTTATCAAACCATTTGTATTAATTTGGTTGTTTTTTCTATGTTGCGAATTGCTTATGATGTTTTGACCATGTGTTTAGTCAACGAACTTCAAATAGAAGAATTATGAAATGGTTTACAAATTTTCATTGTAAATCGAATGAAATATATTTGGAAAATGGAAGACATATCGTTCTATAGCTCAAAGAGAACACCAGTATTTCTACATTTTTATGCAGATCTCTTGTTGCCCAGCCTAATACATCTATGATAATCGGTACAAACGGAAACCTCGTTCATTCCTCATAGACATTGCCTTTCTTCCCAATATCTGACGAAGCATTCACATTCACAGAGCAACAGATCACTAAAGCAGTTATAATTTCATTTTCTCTACCATACAGAAATTAATAGCTTGTTATATTAAGAATTGTCTGTTGATTTAATTGGAGTACTCCACGATTCTTTATTTATTTTTCAACACCGTGAGGATGAAATGCAAAAATAATATTTTTCAAGATGTAGATATTTCTGGTTCTAGTGTACTTTTGATATGACCATCAGGCCAATCTCATTGCTTTAGACATCAAATTGGTCGACAGGAAGAAATTGGAAGCTCTTCGAACTGAATATAATTGTAATTCAATGAAGCTACCTTTTCACACACTGTGTCACACTGATACTACTTGTGAATTACGTTAATTGTAAAGCACTCAGACAAATGCTT
>NC_068988.1:47425277-47429786 GCF_001194135.2 Octopus bimaculoides | reverse complement strand
GAGAGAGAGAGAGAGAGAGAGAGAGAGAGAGAGAGAGAGAGAGAGAGAGAGAAAAGTAAAAATCGGGGTCAGTAATCGGTTTCACTTTCCACTCTAGTATTCACCCTAGTATTCTAATATTCCACTCAAGTAAGGGACCTCGTGATAGGCTAGTGTGCCTAATGCGAGCCAAATAATAGAAATTATAATGGTTTCAAATGGTAGCACAAAGTGTTTCTGCTCACAAAGTGTTTCTGCTCAAATGGTAGCACAAAGTGTTTCAAATGGCCTTATAAAATAAAGACGTTTATTTTTAAAATACATGCTACAAAAAACAAGCTACAAATTTATTTCTATTTACACATTTTCAATTTATAATTAATTAAACGTTATTCAAAATCGTATATGACATATGGTATACCCCTAATTCTATTCTATTTTCACCAAGAAGTTTCCTATGTTACAATCTAACATTCGTTTTTGCTTATGAAAAACCTAAAAGCAATGTTCATTGTCCAAACGTTAGTCTGCTTCAGCAGATAGGAAGATTTTTCTTTCAATGTGAGTCGAAATTCGGTAACGACCCCCCTTTGTAGATTAGTCAGTTATTTGAATAACTTAGTACACATAGTATAGGAAGAACCACCGAGAAATTTTAACTTGATCTTGAACCAACGATATTGTTAATAACTGCTTAAGTTTACCTTTAGACCAGAGACATATCTATCGAACTTCTTCCGAATTTTTCCTGTTTGAACATGCATTACTACTGTGTAATAAACTGAAATATTTACGTAAAATGTCATCTGGCAAGATGCTGAAATTTTCTGTTTTTGCATTTAAAAATAAATGTTGAAGCTATTACAAAAATATTCTAAACATTTTGTGCTAGAAATATTATATTTACTACAGCGGTAAAATGTGTGTTATTTCTGTTTACACGTAATGAAGCAAAATAGAAACATTTTATTGAATTTGAATTCATAATGTATTCATTTCTTTTTCAAAATTTAACTCATTACAAAATGAAAACAAGAAAATCATTATTTAGAAAAAAATGAATGCGTCAGATCAGAGTGACATAGAAAATGCACCGAATCAGAAACTAATGTGATTGCAGAGACTAATACTGACTAACGCCAGGAAAGTGATTTTGTTCTGTCAGAGCCTCAACAGAAAAAGAATAAATACGGACTTTACCTCATGATAAACAACCTCATTTGGCGGATAAATCTAACTGCGATAAAGAGCTTATAATGAGAAAATTATGCAAACGTAGAGAGTGGAACGAAAGCTACGTATTTTCGGTTGAATATCAAAGGAATGAGACTTAACGTACATCCGCAAAGGAATGAGAATGTCTTGTGGTTAGTCAACGTTTTCCAAAATCAAATTTAACACCTGCTAAGAACAATACCTATTTACAAAAACATACTCAGATTTTAGAACAGATATATATATATATATATATATATATATATATATATATATATATATATATATATATATATATATATATACATACAGAGAGAGAAAGAGAGAGAGAGTTTGAAGGAATGCACACACACACACACACACACACACACACATATATATATATATATATGTATGTATATATAATATGCATGGCGAATTCGCAATTTTCCAACCAAAAGGCGGAAATATCTACGTCACTAAAGTGACAGAGGGCACTAATCAGCACAAGTATTGCTAGAATTAAGAGTCAAAATCACTCAATATCCAGAGAAAGTACTATGTTAATGACTGATAAGGGAGGCAAGCTCCCTACAGTAGCAGATATAGACAGATCATTGATGATTTCACATTTTGACGCTTACGCATCTTAATGTTCATCTGTGGCTCTCACCGCGCCTAGAAGTTAAACTCAGTTGGCCTTGTCAGGTTATGAGATTTCCTTTGAAATTATATGCTGATTTCATAAACGGTAGAAGTGAAAATTTTAAGTAATATGGGTGGCTAGTTCACAATTTTACAACTTAAAGGAAGAAATATAGACATCACTAAGCAGCACCAGTATTGCTAGAGATAATATTGGGAGTAAAAGACGTTACACAATAAGACGAGGTGGTGATGGTTTCTCCGAAAATATAAAAGCTAATGAATGGAAGCATTCATATGATTAATCATGCACAGATACATCATTATGTAAGATTTCCAAATATTTCTGCTGACATTCTTTTGTTTTTCTTTACTAGTTTCAGCTCAAGAGCTGCGGTCATGCTGGGGCACAGCCAGTTGGATGAAATGCCGCTAAGCACTTTGCCCGACGTGCTAATGACTGTGCCAGCTCGACGTATAGAATATATATTACCGTTATCTATGTTGTTCATGTATTGAAAGTAAGACCGTTGGTGATGTTTGTCTTGTAAAACCAAGAATCCCCTGAATTATATATTCTTCTTCTTCTTCTTCTTCTTCTTCTTCTTCTTCTTCTTCTTCTTCTTCTTCTTCTTCTTCTTCTTCTTCTTCTTTATTACCTTTGCGGCTTGTAGGTTTAAATAATTTCAGGCCCTGTTAAGGCTTTGGGAAACAAATATCAAGAAGGCATATTTCTCTAGCATTCCTGAAATGCGGAGACATATTAAAGTTTACAATTGCATCAGTGAAAATATCATAGGTCATCTTTGTATCTTTAAATTCAATATCAAATAAGACAAGATATATATGTAAGAGATTACTTAAATTTCGATCTGAAAATACACAAAACCTGACGAGGCTGGTGCTACTCCCAGCTGCTCATTAGCTGGTGCTACAAATATTTACATTGGAAACAAGATTCGCGCATGTTTGCGTTACGCGTTCAAATATCACTGAAGTCATCTTTGCTTTTCATCCATTTAGAGTCAAATGACTTACCAATGAAGTACTGAGATTTCACTCTAAATTTGCTGTTAAATAACACACTGTAACACAAGTGCAGATGTCAATCATTGGTTACCCATCAATTTTGTGAGACGTCTGTCTTCACTATTTGAATGTTGGTGCACACAGTCGATCATAAATCATAACTAACAGTTTCACATCATCGTTGGTAAATGTTAAGGCCAATGTTGGAGAAAAATGGGAAATGTCCAAAAATTTTAAAAAAATAAAACGGGGAAATAATGAGATAGAATAGACCTGGTAAGGCAGCAAACAAAAGATTGGATGGCACGTATAAGGAGCTAACAGCCACCTTAGGGCGCCGGAAATTTACAATAATTTGCAAGGATAACTCTTTTCTGCTTACCTAAATCCGACAGAAAAGCAGGCAAGCCAAGAATAAGGAATGGGCAAACCATATCACAAGTACCAGTCTTTTGTCTTCCGATAAATCTTTCAAGGATATAGGGAAGAGAAAGGTGACATATGTGGTTTTCAAAAATTGGAAAAGGTTCCATTCTTTCTTGAAGAAGAATGTGGAAGCAACTATTTCTGATGTGACCGGATGTGTGCTCTATTGGTCGAAGCCCGGTATTTGGAAATGTGTGTCTAATTTTAAAGTTCTAGGATGAGGCCAGGAGATTGGTAGAGCTAGTCTACCATGGTTGATGAAACTATGAAACAGTAGCTTTACCAGCAAGAATGCTTTATCATCAGATTTGCGCAAAAACACACATGTGGCAAATGTACAAGACAATATAAGGTCGGTTGGTTTCTATTGCATAACTCACAAATATCTCCATGATAGCCTAACGCTATACCCAGCTGTGATATTGAAAAAAGGTCCCACTAACAAGCGTGTGGTAATAAGAGTTCATAGAAATGACCTATACAAAAGAAACAAAGGAAGCATTGAATGCTGTTTGGGAATGGTAGTAAGAACAGAGTCAATAATATCAGAGGGATCCAGATGTGAATCCTGTGGCTGCTGCTACAGTAATATTAGAAGCACCATCGGTAATAGTTTCTGGATTCGCCGGTGTGGAAGCCCGAGGCATTCAAATGTATGTAGTATTCATTGTCACCAGCATTTGAGGCTAGGGTAAAAGCAACTGTACTATCTCTTGGCGATTAGGTGTAGCGGATGCAGAATGAGTATTGCAGGGGATAATAAGTAAATGAAAAATAGATGTAATAGTGAACTTAGGTAAGAGGTATGATGGCACTGTAATTCCATTGTATATGAACCGTTTGTAATTTAGGTTGATGTAAAAGGAGACACCTGCAATTCTCTTTACTCCAATGCCGAATCTAGAAGACATATCGAATAATTTCCTGATTCAATGAGGAATGAGTCGCACGAGAATCTAAATTATACACGTTTGATAAAACTACTTTAAATTCCTACGGACAGCTGAGGGATCACAACACAGAGAATGTCGTAAATTCATTGATTACTTCAGGACAAATTTCTGCAGTATCTCTTTTGCAAGTAGGTGGGGCTGAGAGTCAAGGCCACTCTAGGTAGTCAGTGCTCTCATACTACTAAAGCTTTACCTGTACATACACACACACACACACACACACACACACACACACACACACATACATACATGCATACGTACATATATATATATATATATATAT
>NC_068988.1:47422361-47423116 GCF_001194135.2 Octopus bimaculoides | reverse complement strand
TATATATATATATATATATATATATATTATTCGTAGGATTTTAATATTAGGGACACCAAGCAAGGGTTGAGATTTGTACATCCGTGTATACACTATATACAAAATCATCCGTATACAACCATGCATATATGCAAATACAGACATATCCATACACTTAAATGTACATGTATACAAAAGTATACACATACTTTTATATATATACATACATACATACATATATATATAAATATATATATATATACATGAAATTATATAACCACGCAAACCCGTATGCAATTTCATGATCCATTGTAAATTCCAGATCCAAAACAGGGAAGATTTTTTTGTAGGTATTGTATTTATATAAAATAAGAACAAAAATAGGTTATACGTTCACTACATCCGTTTCAGACACATTTTAAAGGATGAATTATTCGATTAGGTCATGAAAAATAAAGCCGTTTTCTTCAGGTGTATTAGAAGTTTAAACTTTGGTTCGTAGAAAAAATAACAAGGTAGGGAATGTGGACTGACCCTCTCATTATGGCATCTCCTCATTGATGTTAAATGTATAATTACAGGCAGTTTGTTTGTTATATGAACAGTTTTTCTTAGGGTTTTCATAGGCACTTGCCTGTACATGTTTAGGTTTATTTTTATATTACATGTACATATGTAAACACATATACAGCAAACACACAATACATACCTACACTTGAAGCCACACACACACACACACACACACACACACACACTCACTGTGCGCGCACACACAC
>NC_068988.1:47420732-47422351 GCF_001194135.2 Octopus bimaculoides | reverse complement strand
CACACACACACTCACTGTGCGCGCACACACACACACACACACGTATATATATAATATATCAAATCCACTCAAAGCTTTCGTCGCCCCGAGGCTAAAGTAGAAAACATTTGCTCAAGCTGCCACGCAGCGGGACTGAACCCATGGTCATGTGGACAAGAAGGAAATTTCTTATCGCACATCTACACATGCGCCTATAGATTCACAAACACACACATACAAACACGTACGCACTCGTACACACGTACACCCACATACACACGTAAAGGGAGAGAGAGAGAGAAAAATAGAAACAGAGAGGGAGAGTTAGACAGACATACTTATGAATAGACAGACAGACAGATAGATAGATAGATATATAGATAGATAGATAGATAGATAGACAGACAGACAGACAGACAGACAGACAGATAGATAGATAGATAGATAGATAGATAGATAGATAGATAGATAGATAGATAGATAGATAGACATAGATATATATAGAGAGAGAGATAGAGAGATAGATAGAGAGAGACATAGATAGAGAGTTAGATAGATAGATAGATGGATAGATAGATAGATAGATAGATAGGTTTCTTTATTAGCCACACAGGGCTTAACACAGAGGGGACAAAATACAAATGTAGAGTTTTTCTTTTCGAGATAGATAGATAGATAGATAGATAGATAGATATTCGCAAACACGTTTACTTACCTTTATCCGTCTATCGTATATTTATTTATTATGTATATACACATGGCTGTGTTTATGACCTACTGAACGATACCAATGCAGCAATTATGATGATCTCCGTAGAAATATCTCTCTTCCTGCCACTCGTTTGTCAACTCTCCCCATCTACCAACACCATTCCCATTCACTCATTTCCTGCAATCGCTTTGATGAAAGAATGAAAGAAATGAATCGCAGCGTTTCACCGTCTTAATCATTGCCCCTCCCCTCTATTCCACCCACACCAACAGCTCCAATCTACACAACCATACAGATTGTCAGATAGAGACAAACACATTCTCATAATGCACACCTGAATGCTCTCCCCTTTCCTACACAAGCACTACCACAATCACCGCTTAGCCAAAACTTAATAGTGGCCAGCTTAGTTCATATGGCTGGTTTATCGTTTGGTTACTTTCTTCAGGTCAATTTTAAGTGTCTTGAATAAATTGGTGGCGAGATTAGAGCAATAGAGGATATTATTATAATTTAATGTTCGGTTTACCGTATTGCGGCATTTCTGCTCAACAGATTTATAGGCTGGTATGAGGGCGGAGGCGAGGCGGAAGCGGGGCAGAAGCAGATCTGTAGGTGAGGTGGCAGGGCTATGGTGTGATCTAATTCGTGGGTCTCGATATTTCTTCTCCTTTTATTGTTTTTATCTTCATCAAACAGTCATCTCCTATCTCCCTGCCGGTTTCTTTCCTTCTCTCTTGCGCAAATATCTTTCTCTTGACTCTCTATACACCAATACACATACATATACAAACTCATGCAAATAGGTATAGGTATCACACACCCACACATGCATATGTATGTATATATACATAGATGCATATACATACACACACACACACACATACATACATACATGTATATATATATATATATATATATATATATA
>NC_068988.1:47419116-47420202 GCF_001194135.2 Octopus bimaculoides | reverse complement strand
ACGTGTACCCTTAACGTAGTTCTCGGGGATATTCAGCGTGACAAGGCTGACCCTTTGAATTACAGGCACAACAGAAACAGGAAGTAAGAGTGAGAGAAAGTTGTGGTAAAAGAGTACAGCAGGGTTCGCCACCATCCCCTGCCGGAGCCTCATGGAGCTTTAGGTGTTTTCGCTCAATAAACACTCACCACGCCCGGTTTGGGAATCGAAACCGCGATCCTATGACCACGAGTTCGCTGCCCTAACCACTGGGCCATTGAGCATCCACATTTATGCATCTACATAAATACATATGTAAGAATATATATGGCATGGACATGTGATAAGAAGTTTACTTCTCATCCACGTAGTTGCAGATTCCATTTACGGCCTTGCCACTTCGGTTAGTGTCTTTCACTGTAACCATTAGACGACCAAAGCCTTCTGTGTGGATTTACTTGACAAAAATTGAAAGAGGCTCGTAGTAGAGAAGCGTGTGTGTGTTTGTGTATCATTGTTTTTTACTCCCTTACCGTCTGAGAATCGATGCTGTTCTTCTACGTTTCCCTATTTCATCCGTTCGGCAAGAAACGCGACGAATACAATGAGTTAGGCTTTAAAAAAATAATAAATGCTTGGGTCGACTTCGACTAAACCCTCTAAGGTGAATGCTCTAGCAAGTCCGCAGTCCCAAGACTAAGACAAGTAAAACATAAAAGATGGATTTATGTATGCATGCGTCTATGTGTGCATGCATGCATGTATGCATTGACGTATGTATGTATGTAGGTATTATGTATGTATGAATGCATGTATGCATATATGGATGTATGGATGTAGCTTTGCTAAATTACTTAAGTTGATTGGTGTTTCGTTTAGGCGCCACGGTTTGTTGAACATGGCAAGAGACCTGCAATTTAACCCTGGCCAAAGCAGTAATTGTTGGGTTATATTTAGAAATTTTGTAAACTACTTTTCCCAGGGAGTTTTACATTTCAATTATTATCGTCACCATTATCTTCTCCTTTATTACTGTAGTTGTCGTTTTCGTTGTTATAGTTATTGTTGTTGTTGTTGTTGTTGTTGTTGTTAATGGTGGTGGTGGTG
>NC_068988.1:47417701-47418993 GCF_001194135.2 Octopus bimaculoides | reverse complement strand
CGGCGGTGGTGGCGGCGGTGGTGGTGGCGCTGGTTGTGTTGGTGGTGTAGGTAGGGGTAGCTGTAGTATTAGAATTTAAACCCGAAACTAAGATTAGTTTTACCGACTTTTTCTCTTGACTAAGCTAGTATTTCCCTGCTGTTGTCATCATGGGCACCTTTAGTATTGTTCTCGTTGTTAGTGGTAGTGGTCGTAGTGGTAGAAATAATAGCTCTAAGTATTAGTGTTATTGTTTATTTAGCTTGGGTTGCAATTTATTAATAAAGTTCTTTGTGATTTTTTCTCTCAGTTTCACTTGGGCTGTATAGGGTGTAGAATGGACATATAAATATTTTCCTACCACATGTTGCTAGATGATTACTCAAAAGTATCTGACGGACATCTGGATCTCTAATTTGCTGTCGGTGCACACATGAACATTCTGATAGTGCATTTCCAGTCTGCTCTACATGTCGTTCTTTACAATTAGGGCATTTGATGCAGTATATTAAATTTCTACTTTTGCAGTTCATATTTGCGGTGGTGAATACTTTTTCGGTTTTTGTGCAAATATACCAATACCACAACCGAGGACAACCCAAAGAACAGGAAAACAGAAACAAGTCATACTATTTATAGTGACACACAACCCATGTCACTAGAATATCTTTAACATTGCCAAAACAGTCCTACCAATCATTGCTTAAACTAATGAATTAAAAGATTTAATCACAGATCGAGCTATGGTTCTTAGTAATAGACTGCCTAAAAACTTGAAAAAATTATTAACAAAGACAAAGTTTGAACTTAGCAACAAAGAGAAATCATTCATTGTCTCTAAATGTAATGATAGCCGATGTGGCACATGCCAGTTCATACATACCGGCCAATATATAAACACAAAAACCGGAAAAATATTCACAAACGCAAATATGAGCTGCAAAAGCAGAAACTTGATTTACTGCATCAGGTGCCCTAATTGCGAAGAACTATATGTGGGTCAGACTGGAAATGCACTATCAGAACATTCATGCGTGCACCGACAGCAAATTAGGGACCCAGATGTCCGTCAGATATTTTGAGTATCTGACGGACAACTAGCAGCAAGTGGTCGGAAAATGTTTATATTCCCATTCTGCAATCTACACAGTCAAAGTGAAATTGAGAGAAAAATCAGAGAAAAGAACATTATTAATAAATTCCAACCCAAGCTAAATGAACAATAATACTAATACTTCGAGTTACTATTTCTACCACTACGACCACTACCACTAACAACAAGAACAATACTAAAGATGCTCATGATAACGATA
>NC_068988.1:47415285-47417691 GCF_001194135.2 Octopus bimaculoides | reverse complement strand
CGAGTTACTATTTCTACCACTACGACCACTACCACTAACAACAAGAACAATACTAAAGATGCTCATGATAACGATAGTAGGGAAATACTAGTTAAGTCAAACTAATCATATCTTAAAGTTCTATTACCACAGCAGCTCCTACCACCACCACCATAACCACCACCACCACCACCACCACCACCATCACCAGGTAATTTTAACATTAAATAATCAAGGTTTAGAAAGGAGACATTACATGCAGTATCCAATCCTTCCTTGTTTTAAGGTAAGCTAGTGTGCCTGTAGAGCACGTTCATCATTTATGGCTACCAGGTATAATCAACGAAACTGTGCGGTCGTATTTGGACCTCCGTCCGGAATTCCGAAGTTCACGTAGGGTATATTATAAATAATTTATACGACGGACTGAGTGCAACTAGAAGTATTTTTTTAGCAGAACAATCGTTTCGGTTTCATACTGCACTGCTCTCTAGTGGGCGTTGGACGGTGTAATGACATAGTGCAAAAGAGCTTCATCAGGTGACATAACATGGTTCAAATGTTACGAGATTTACATTTCAGTTTCGCTTCAAGTTCTATGTTAATGGTGGTGGCAGTTCAGACACATTTGCTTAAGTGAGGAAGATGTGGTCAAGACGAAAATAAAAAAATGAAAACGAAAACACAAACTATTTAATATAAATAGAGGTAGGGGTGTTTATAGTTGTGGTTAAGAAGTGACTTTGAACCATGTTATGTCACTTGATGAGGCTCGTTCGCACTGTGCATTGCATCTAGTTTCATTACACTGTTCCGTGCCCACTAGGTAGCAGTGTAGAATGAAGCTGAAGCGATTGTTACGCTAATAAATGCTTCTAGTTATAGCCCGTCTTCCGTCGTAATTATGTTATACATACAAACATACATACATGCATATACATACACACACACACGCAGACACACACACATATATAAGCACAATTAATATACAAAATTACATACATATTTAAAGAATGTAAATATCAAACTATACATAATTACACGCATAAATACAAACAGATATACATACATATATCTATCCAGTAATCCATCTATTCCACCATACATATATAGATATTATGAATCTAAATTAACATATATGAGAAACATGCTATCATAATTACACCGAAAGGAAATAATCCTGAATATATGACTAAATTATTTAAGTATCCATCTTTTGAATAACAAAAAAATTACCAAATTTGTTGTAAATGAAATTCTTATATAGATTGTTAGCATAGCTGACTTAATAGTTAGATTATGAAGTCTGGTTGAGTTTATCTCTGACAAAACATATTACGTTATAACTGAATTTTAATCAGGTTGTTACAATAATTAATTACAATCTATCACATTTAAATCTCTTAAGAAATAATTCTTTATATGAAATTATATTTAATTAATTAATTAAATGGTTATGTACGTAATTCTATGTCTTCATGTAGTCCAGGCGTTTATGGATTCAGAGAATGGCTTATAAAATACGATGGCAAATACACATACAGACACACACACACACACACATATGCACGAACACAAACATACATACACTTACACGCAAATGTGAATGACAGAATGTGTTGCGTGTGTTTCGTTCAGAGACTGATACTGATACACTTCTGAGCATTAGAAAACTCTATCCCTATACTAGAAACTCTCTCACGATGTATACTGCAATTTTGTGGTTTTCTTACTGTATACCCACGTTAAGCAAGATACACAGAATGCTATTCTACTCCATTACTGCTTCCACCGTTAATAACGAAATTTTCCTAGACTCTCACTCTACCCTATTCTTGACATTAGGGATTTATTAACAATTGGTTTCCTATATCCGTAGATGATACATCTGTCTAAGATTGTGGTTGATCGTAGATACCGATGGCGTGCAAGGACACAGAAATACGAATTTAGAAATTTCACAACCACTTCAGGACAATTTTCGCCTGCTCCTGATATCTCATTTTTACTCTGTAATTCTATACAAGAAACTTTCTCAAGATGAATACTGAAGTCTATGAGTTTCTGTAAAATATCCACGTTATGTAATATATACAGCACGTTTATCTGAACCAATACTGTTTCCGTCTCTTATAAAGAATATAAGCATACACGTATGCTTGTAGGCATACTTATATACATAATACGTACGTGCATACATATGTGTGTGCGTGTGTGTTTATGTGTCTGTGTTTGTCCCCCCACCTCTTGACAACCGATGTTGGTGTGTTTACGTCCCTGTAACCTAGCGGTTCGGCAAAGAGACCTACAGAATAAGTACTAGGCTTACAAAGAATAAGTCCTGGTGTCGATTTGTTCGACTAAAGGCGGTGTTCCAACATGGCTGCAGTCAAATAACTGAAACAAATAAAAGAATATATATATATA
>NC_068988.1:47407989-47413496 GCF_001194135.2 Octopus bimaculoides | reverse complement strand
TGATGTAACAACTATAAAGCTTGAAACACGTGTACCGCAGAATCCTTTGTGTTTTTGTTTTTATTTCTGCATTTACAATTTATTCACTCACCTCAACCACGAGCTGGCATACACAGGTGCTTACAATTGTCTAGTATATATATATATATATATATATATATATATACTTTATTTAAAAGCAGCAGAAATATAACAAAAAAAACGTTACTCTGAGTTTCACGTTGTTGTGGAGAAATCGTGTGATGCCCATGTAAGATAGCAAATGGAATGTCCTAAACATTATAAAGGTATATGCGTACTGACAATGCGACGTACAGTGTGGTGTAATCAGTCGCATTTGTGAAAGCAGTCGTAGAAGTAGTTGAGAAGAGGTAATTTTGTCACGTGTTTGTTACTGATTTAGTTTTTGTAGCGATATAACACTGTTACAGTTTGGTCTATATCCAAATTCAAGGATACAAGAGTGGCGATGAGATATTCGAAGCTCAATGTGGACGTTCTTATCATGGAAGGCCGATTGGCATTCGTGGCACAGTTGCAACGGCAGATACAACAACACCACCAACAACAAGAACAACAAAAGCAAAATCAACATTTGCTGGAATTGAAGAATTTATTTATAATTCAGAAGAAGGGATTACGTTTTCTGCTTACTTCAGAATGTATGAAGGTATCTTCAAAGAAGAATGTAGAAACTGAACGGACGAAAAGAAGGTACAACTTCTTTTAAGGAAATTATCACCCGCACAACATGAAAAGTATTCTAATTACATCCTGCCGAGAGAACCATCCGAAATTTGTTTCGAGGAAACAATTAACATGTTATCTAAAATATTCAGTGAAGGAAGTTCATTATTTAATATTCGCTGGGATTGCTCAAATTTAAAAATAAAAAAGAAAAGAAACTGAAGATATCGTCACGTAGGCCGGAATCGTAAACAGAGAATGTGAAAAATCTAAATTAAACGAATTAACCCCCGACATGTTCAAATGTCTAATCTTTGTACTAAGATTAACTGCAAGCAAAGATGCATAGGAGCGGGCTCGGTTATTGACAAAACTAGAACAAGATTTGAAACGGACTCTATAGGCAATGGTTGAAAAATGCCAAAGGATTAAAAATTTACGACGGACGCAGAAAATATTGAAAAAGATTACTCAAATATACATAAGTGTCAACCTGTAACAGATAAGAAAAACGAAACACAACAATCAAGAACCAGACCATGCTATGGGTGTGGAGAAATACATTTTAAAAGAAACTGTCCTTTTAAAAATCTGAAATGTTTTGGATATGGAAAAATCGGACACATGAATTCACTTTGTTGGGTGAAAGTCGAAAGAAAACAATTCGAGAAAAAAGTATTGTCAACACAAATGCAAAGCGAGGCGGAAAAATAGAAAATTTGTCACCATAAAAACAAATGATATCAATACGAGACTACAGTTGGACATAGGTAGTGATATCACGATAATTAACGATGATACATGGAGAAAAATAGGAAAGCCTACATCGAAAAACACTTCGGAAATTGCGCGAGGTATTTCAGGGAAACAATTGCAATTTTGGGGCGAAATGATATGTGAAGTGAAATTTCGTGGAAAAACTTGGAAACCCAAAGTTTTTCTATTAAAAAATATGACAAACTTATTTGGCACAGACTGAATGGAACTATCTAATTTATGGGATCTCCTCATAAAAAAATGTTGTGATAATGTAAACGGTTCTTACGCCGGTTCAAATAAGACGTCGGAGGATTTAATAAAGAAACATAAAAAGATATTTCCTGATGTTTTTTTCTTAAGATTTAGGTAGGTGGACCAAGACCAAACTAAACTTTCAGGTGAAAGAAAACGCTGTACCAGTATTTAAACTGAAGTGAGTTGTACCTTTCGCGGTGTTGAATCAAGACAACGAGGAATTGGATAGACTTGAAAAGTTTGGGGTTATAGAAAAAATTGATAATTCAGAATGGGCATCACCAACTGTTTATATAAAGAAAAAATAATAATAAAATACGAGTATGAGCTGACTTTTCAATATACTTGAACGAATATTTGATGACATACAATTACCCATTACCAAGTCCTGAGGAAACTTTTGCGAAACTCAATGGAGAAAAAGTTTTTCAAAGTTGGACTTGACGGAGGCGTATTTACGGCTAGAAGTCGAGGAGGAATGTTCGAAATTATTAATGATAAACACACATAAAGGTTTATATAAATTCAATCGAATTCCTTTTACTGTTTTCCAACAAGTGACGGACACTATGCTTGCAGATACGGATTTCGCTATAGCTTGCATGGATGACATACTCATAAAAAGAGAGTCTCGAGGTCAGCATGTGGAACATATTAAAAAGGTCTTTGAAAGAATAAAAGAGTAAGGATTTAAACTTAGCGAGCAAAAATGTGAATCTTTCATGACAGAAGTAAAGTAGGGCAAGTTATCGATAGAAATGGTCACAGGCCAGATCCTTCACGATAGACTGCAATAAAAAAAATGTTACAGCGTTACAAGCGTTCTTGAGGCTTGCAAACTATTACCAAACATATATACCGAATGTGCGTGAGATAAGAGCACCCCTGAACAACCTATTGAAAAAAGATGGTATTGGTCGGACAGGTGCCAAAAAGCGTTGGAAGAAATTAAATAAGTTTTAACACTGGAACTGCTATTATAGCACTTTGGTCCAAATTTAAGAATAGTAGTAGTCTCAGATGCTAGCGAAAGGAACGGTAGTTTTACATAAGTATGAAAATGGTAGCCTAAAACCCCTCGCTCATGCTTCACGTTTATTGTTGGCGGCTGAAAAAAACTACAGCCAAATTAAGAAGGAGATATTAGTCATTATTTTAGCGGTGAAAACATTTCACAAATCCATGCATGGAAAGGAATTCAGTCTGCAGACAGATCACCGACTACTGTTGTCAATTTACGGATCTAAAAACTGTATCCCCACACATACAGCCAACCGATTGCAGCGATGGGGGTTGATCCTGCTAAATTAGGACTTTAAGATGGAAATTCTACCATCGTAAACACCGGGACATGCGGATGGGCTGTGAAGATTGATACCTATTTACAATGAACCGTTTGATGACGTAGTAATAGTGACATTAAAAGCTGAAATGGAAATAAAAATATACTCTGCTACGTAGTGCACGAACTCCCTGTCACTTTAGAAGAAATAAAAATTAAAGTAGAGAAGGATGTGTTCATAATAAAAAGGAAAAAAATAGTGAAGTCAGAAGCAAATGCGATATCTCATGTAGCCGAGCGTAACACAGTTTCGAAATGGTATTCGATATGTGATGACATACTTATTTACGCTCAGAGGGTTGCAATACCTGTTTTTTTGCAAAATCTTGGTTCGTTGGTTCGATTATTCTTTGAGGTACCGGGACGTCAAAATTGTCAAAGAAATTCCATTGGTTCTTCACGTCATATTCTTTCTTCCGTAAAGCATTTTTTCAGTTAGTTTAAATGTCTTTTATGTTCCCACGTATGACGTTTTACAATGTACGTTATTTTTCTGAAACGTTTACTTGTTATACCTTCTTCCCAACTTCCATTTCCATTTCTGTATATTTAAAAAAAAACACCTTGTCACCGATTTCGAAGTAAATTATATTATCTTCGGTGTTACTCACCATTTCTTTCTTTCTGACAGTACGACGTACAGTGTAGTGTGTGCAGTTGCATTTGTGAAGGCAATTGTAGAAGTCATTGAGATTAGATAATTTTGTTACGTGTTTGTTACTGATTTAGTTTTTGTAGTGTTATAACATTGTTACAGTGTAGTCCATATCCAAACTCGAGGATATATAAATCTATATATATATGTTTATCTATTCATATGTATATACATTTATATATGTGTGTGTGTATATACAAATATATGCGAAGATAAATATGCATGTATGTACTTATAGGAATGAATGAATAACCAAGCATCATAATCCTATTATTCGGTTGGTGTAATAGGCAATTAATATCTATTTAGCTCTATTCCATGTTACTTAAAGTTTTTTACATGTAGGAAAACTCCACCTCACTACATTTTGAGAAATGTCTCCCTATATTCACCTCTGAAGAGTGGACTATTTTACTCTTATGAAACTTTATGTGAAGCTAACTGAAAATAATAATAAATTGTGGTGTATTTGTGTATACATATATGATTATATATTATATATATGTGTGTATATATATATACAGTATATGCATATATGCATATATATGATTGTGTGTGTGTGTGTGTGTGTATGTATATATGTATGTATATGTTTTGAAACTCGTTTTGTAGCACGTTTCATGTTGTATGCATGGGCACATGTGGCCACTAAGTACATAGACAAATCACTAGATGAATGATAAAAAATATATGAATTTCAGTGTGATTATCATTTTAAAAAATTACTTTTATTATTGCTGTTGTTGCTTGCTGTAAATGTATGCTTTTATTGAGCCTGGAGTATTATTTCTCATGGTTGTATTAGATTTTCATTCATTTTTATTCGGAATAATTGATGAGAAAGATTTTCGAATTTTTTTCTGTCATATCATTTTATCGCAAAACAGTAAAAAGCATTTTCCTATAGATGTATGCTGACTGTGTATATGTCAGCTAGGCAGTCTTTTAACATATATTTTGCATTCCAAAATGATCTTTTTTCTGATAGTAGTTGTGTGTTCGACAACTAAATTTTAAGCGTACACTACCATATATTTCCCAAACATGAAAACATATTTAAAAGCATAAAACATGGCAACATGGCCATGATAGTGACAAACTTGCAAGCTCAAATATTCATGAGCCAATTACGACACAGTGTAGTGCTGGAAATGCAAATTTAAGTGATGAAAATATTAATACAAGTAGCACCACAAGTTTCAAAAAAAAAATCATTATTATTTGCAAACATTTAAGTTAGAAAATAACATTTTGAGTCAAAGCCAAGAAATTGTGAGAATATGGATAAAGTATGTAAAAAAATGTTTTTCATACGATAATGCCCCAGAATTGACACAAATGAAAGTGACGTAAATTTGTGTTGCTAATAAAAGGTATAGTTTTCATATGCTTACAAAAGAACAGCTAAAATCGTCCTTACCGCTCCGTGGTACAAGGGCTATTGATAAGCAAAGGGCATTCAAAGACTTGTGTCTGGCCTGTAAGGCTGAGAATGATGTGAGAAGTAAAAACAAGCTAGTGTCTAAAAAGCCTGCCCAAAATCTGATTTTGCACTAAGTATATGCTCTCTTTTACTCTTTTACTTGTTTCAGTCATTTCACTTAGGCCATGCTGGAGCACCACCTACAGTCGAGCAAATCGATCCCAGGACTTATTCTTTGGATAGAATAAGTGCTAGTAAGGCTAGTACTTATTTTATCGGTCCGTTTTGCCGAACCACTAAGTTACGGGGATATAAACACACCAGCATCGGTTGTCAAGCGACGTTGCGGGGACAAACACAGACACACAAAGATACACATACACACA
>NC_068988.1:47404056-47407979 GCF_001194135.2 Octopus bimaculoides | reverse complement strand
ATATATATATATATATATATATATATATACATATATACGACGGGCTTCTTTCAGTTTCCGTCTACCAAATCCACTCACAAGGCTTTGGTCGGCCCGAGGCTATAGTAGAAGACACTTGCCGAAGGTGCCACGCAGTGGGACTGAACCCGGAACCATGTGGGTGGTAAGCAAGTAACTTACCACACAGCCACTCCCACGCCTATGGAAAAGAATTACGAAGTTCATACGGATGTGATGATACTAGCGTGGAACTTTGTCTTGTCACAATTATGGCATGGGTATTCCTTGAGAATTCCTTGAGAATCTTTGGTTGCAACTTTGCCTGTAGCCAGAGTGAAAGAGACACACTAATACGCATTGGAGAAAGTGAAGTTATGCCTTTCAGCTAAAAGCAGAAGAGAGGCTCCAAATTTTAGTTTTAAAACAATGTGCTTAATAGAGAAAATTGAGAAATGCGCGGATCGATATATGAAAGCAAGAAAAGAAAGGGCAAACAATAAATTATATGAGAAAAGTGGAAGGACAGAAATTCTGAAAAACTTAAATAAATACAAAAGAGATTCACTACAAAATAGCAAGGAACATACATAACACCTGAATACTTTCATTAATATTGGTGTAGGCGTGGTTGTGTGGTAAGAAGGCGGCATTCTGGCAGAAACGTTAGCATGCCGGGCAAAATGCTTAGCGGTATTTCCTCTGCCGTTACGTTCTGAGTTCAAATTCCGCCGAGGTCGACTTTGCCTTTCACCCTTTCGGGGTCGATAAATTAAGTACCAGTTACGCACTGGAGGTTGATTTAATCGACTTAATCCCTTCGTCTGTCCTTGTTTGTCCCCACTATATTTAGCCCCCTGTGGGCAATAAAGAAATAAGAAGCTTACTTCCTAACCACATGGTTCTGGGTTCAGTTGGACAAATGTCTTGGACAAGTGTTTTCTGCTATAGCCTCGAGCCGACTAAAGCCTTATGAGTGGATGTGGTAGACGGAAACTAGAAGAAGCTTGTCGTATATATAAATATATGTGTGTGTGTGTGTTTGTAACTTCCTGTCTGCCCTCCCATACCGCTTGACAACTGGTATTGGCATGTTTACGTCCGCGTGATTTAACGAGTCGGCAAAAGAGAACGATAGAGTAAGTACTACGCTTAAGAAAATACGTCTTAGGGTCGATTTGTTCGACTAAAGCACTTCAAATGTGGTGCTCCAGCATGGCCGCAGTCAACTGAGTGAAAAGAGTAACAGAACAACATAATATATTACAGAAAGAATTACGATGCTAAAAGAAGATAATTTAAACAGACAAATTTTTACAGAAATACGTACATATATATACGCACATATGTATGTGATTGTTCGTATGTAAGTATATATGTGTGTAAAAGTACATATATGTATATATGCATATATATATACATGCATACATGCATACTCGCATGCACGCACACGCGCACACACACACACACATACACACACACGTACACACACACACATATAAAAAAACTGGATCTCAGGAAAATGTTGATATAATATTTTATGGTTCTATGGATGTAGCAAGTTCTGATGAACTTAAATTTGTAAAATGATCATAAAACGGCGTTCATCATATTTTTTTACCTTTACCCTAGCGATTTAAATACATAGATCAAAGATTTTAGGGGCTCTCAAGTTGAAATTTTTTTCGGGACTTAGCAATCCTCTGAGAGTAGTAACGATGTCTAATATAAAGTTTTAACTCGTTTGTTATGATATTAAATATGAATGTCTGGTCGATTTTGCATCCATTGTATCCATTACTGTAAGAGCTGGTACATCTGAGAGTGACAAGTATATTTTAAGGCTCCAGACATATGTACTTAGATAATGATTTGATGTTTCTGTTGACTGTTTGAGGAAAGAATAGATGTTACGCATATTAGTTTCTGAACAAGTTAACTGCGGGGTCCATTATATTTTCTTTCAATAAAATAAAGTACAGATATTTGGTTCAGAATACCAATTCTTTATAAAAGCATTTACATTTTAAACGAAAGAAAATAGTGGTATTATAATTACGCAGAAATGTCACTGAAGTAGTGTATACGTGTTATGCGACAATAAAAAGAAGTTTCATAAAATCTACCAGAGAGATATATGTATATGTATGTGTGTGTAGATATGCAGATATGTGTTTAAATATCTATTAAACATACTCATGCACTTGCATATAAAGATAGTTAGCTCGCTAGATAGACAAACAAACAGCAGACGGATAGATAGATAGATAGATAGATAGACAGACAGACAGACAGACATACAGATAGATAGATAGATAGATAGATAGATAGATAGATAGATAGATAAATAGATAGATAGACAGACGCATTTATACTTATATAGCAAGATTTCTAAACCCAGCATTAAATTTAAATACAAGAATTATAAAAGAAAACGAAAGGGAGAAAACTGATAGTACAATATTTGTTTTGTAAGTAATGTCGTCTATGAAATCTGCAATTTCAGACACAAGAAAAAAATGATAAAATGAAATTAAAATTATAACAAGTTTTCATAATGAAAAAAGAAAGAAACATTATTGAAAACACATTATGAGACAGATGATGTCTGTAAGAAAGTGGGGGTGGGAGGTGGAACGGTGGGAGAATGAGTAACGTAAAATATATCGAAAAACATGATCTTCCAACCAAAAGTATATGTTTGAAAAAATTGTGTTCTTGGAGAATGTCTGATCTAAAATACATAACAGAAATAAATACTTAAAAAATCGCACTGAAATAATATCAAATATAATAACTAATAACAAAGGTAGTAGTAGTAGTAGTAGTAGTAGTAGTAGTAGTAGTAGTAGTAGTAGTAGTAGTAGTAGTAGTAGTAGCAGTAGTAGTAGTAGTAGTAGTGTCGGCGGTGGTGGTGGCGGTGGTAGTAGTATTAGTATTAGTAGTATTAGTAGTAGTAGTAGTAAAATAATATACAAAAATTTGAGAATAAAAATAATAAAATGAAATAGTGATTTTAATAGAAAATGAAAAAAACATAAAATATCAAAAAATTGATAAAGTAAAGTAATAAAAATATAAAATTATAAAAGTAGACATCAAAACATCCTTACTAAAATCTCCGCCTTCCAAACATACTCTAACAGAAATAAAAAGTGGGACAAAAATTCTACTTTCCAGTTGTTTTGACTTCATCTTTACCGGTGCAATTAATTTTTACACTCAATAAATTTTTCATAGTGGAATATTTATTTATTTATTCATTGTAAATCGTTTTATGGAAAATAAAGTTCTACGTTTCTTCAGAGCTGAAAATGTCTCAGATTCCAGAGAGAATTATTACAATGGATTTATTTACCTTTCTTTCTTTTTCTTTTAATATAGTAGTTTTCGTTTAATTGAGGGAAGAGATTGTCTTCGGTAACGCAGTACATGTCTACGATGTAAAAGACCTTCTGTGAGCGTTGAACCCAGAAGATCTCGTCTTCAGCAAATTAATTTATTTATCTCTTTGTTTGTTCGCGATTTATACTTCTCTTAGCTTATCCTTCTGTTGCCCAATGAATAATATATATATATATATGTGCATGTGTGTGTGTGTTTGTGTGTGTCTGTGTGTGTGCGTGTGTGCGTGTATGCGTGTGTGTATGTGTGTGTGTGTATGTATGTATAAAACAAAGTAAAGTTGTAAGATACCAAACGAGTGGAAATATATATGAAAGAAGGCTTGAAAATGCAATTTTAAACATGTTTATTCACTTGATCGGTTTCACTAGAAAAAGATTGTCAAATGTAAAGTGTGTAAAGCTTTGTATAAGCTTTGTTGTGTTAAGTACTGGTTGTTACAAAAGTATTAAAATACATATATACATTCTTTGATATTATTATCAAAGAATGTATTTTGTCCCTAATATTATTATATATAT
>NC_068988.1:47399242-47402711 GCF_001194135.2 Octopus bimaculoides | reverse complement strand
TATATATATATATATATATATATATATATATATATATATATGGGTGAGAGGCAATATGATTTTATACCTTTTGTTGTGTATATATGCGTTTGTGTATATTTACTTATCTGCTCATGGTTAGGAAGGCCACAGGACTATAAGGAAAGATGCACAAGAAGTATACGTTTCACCTCCCAAATATGGTAAAACAAGCATGCCCATCCATTCAGTAATACTAATGAATGTCAGGTATATATATTCCCATAAGTACATTTTACAAAATTAATTGGTATGCTGACACATATACCTACCATAACAAATTACCATATCAACTTTGCATCTTAGAATCCATTGGCTTTTCAAATAGATAGTCTTTCACTCTTCCACTGCAGTCCCGAAACATTTTATGTATTGATATTTTTTACGAATATAATTTTATTTCGTTTCCAAACTAAATGACTTATTTGCTTAATGAATATATTTTATAGTCCTTTATGAATAATCACGTGTGTGTACGTAGCTGTTTACATTCGATGATATAAATATGTATTCACATACATTCTTGGAGCTATATGAGCTAATTGCTATCACGTACGTTTGGAAGAACCAGCAGATATTGATGTCTGACTTCGATGTGTGTGTATGTATATGCATATACCACACATTATATATATATATATTCTTGCACTCACCATGTATGTGGGTATATATCTATAATCCTATGTAAACATATCTGTATGCATAACTTCGTCCATGAATTACGAGTGCGTAAGTATTTGTTGCTTTCTGAGCCCTTTTATTATCATTTCAGAGTATTAGTAGTAGTAGTAGTTTCCCAGACCGGGCGTTGTGAGTGTTTATTGAGCGAAAACACCTAAAGCCCCACGAGGCACCGGCAGGGGATGGTGGCGAACCCTGCTGTACTCTTTCACCACAACTTTCTCTCACTCTTACTTCCTGTTTCTGTTGTGCCTGTAATTCAAAGGGTCAGCCTTGTCACACTGTGTCACGCTGAGTATCCCCAAGAACTACGTTAAGGGTACACGTATCTGTGGAGTGCTCAGCCACTTGCACATTGATTTCACGAGCAGAGTGTTCCTTTGATCGGATCAACTGGAACCCTCGACGTCGTAAGCGACGGAGTGCCAACAACAACAACAGTAGTAGTAGTAGTAGTAGTAGTAGTAGTAGTAGTAGTAGTAGTAGTAGTATAGTATACGCTGTAACAGCGCATCGCTACATCCACCATTTTGTTGATGAATCCCAACTATACCTGGAAGATGATGCCTTTGCACCACTCAGGTGACTATCCTCCGACCCACAGGTCTATTTTGTGTAGTCATTGCTGGTCAGGGTTTTATGAGTTCGTAGTGCAAATCCTACCTCAGCCTCTTTTAGTCTCCCTTTACGACACACACAGGAAATAGTTGAGTCTACTCTTTAACATACCGGTAACCACACGGCACCTAATTGTCACTAAATCTATGAGCATTATTTTACCAGAGTTTTTCACGAGCAGAAATTCCACAGTACGTTCAACGAAATATTGTAAAACTGGCATGGTGTTAAGCTGTCAGAGGAGCTGATGTGGTAGAACTGCTTGTGTCACACAGAAATAGCTCATCTAATGAGCACCTGGTGCTCTCAGAATGATAGTGAATTGCAGCACAAGAAATGGATATAAGATAATATATAGTTCCACTCCACTTCAGTTGATGGCAAGATATATGGTCAAACATTTGGTGTTTATACGATACGTTTTGTAAGTTTCTGTTTATAACGATACTAATTTTGGACGTAAGGAAATATCACAAGTGAAGTTTGTATTGAACTCAATTTGTTTACTGAGCTTTAGAAAGAGATGGTATACTATAGAAAATAAGCAATTTTGACAAGTTTTTCGTCTCTGAAGCACGTTCTGCTGTTGGTCTCCTGATCAGAAGATAGTGCGCCATATTCCATCAGAGAGATCTATTGCAAAAGGCTATTGTCATACAACAGTGAACATCTTTGTGGTGAGAGCGCCAATCCTTGCACGATATTGCTGCATTTTCTTTCCTTAAAATATTTTTTCTTATATATATCTACTGTACTGTGGACGACAAAAGGCACGTGGCTTAGTGGTTAGTGCATTCAGCTCACGATCGTAACGTCGTGAGTTCAATTCCCGGTGACGTGGCTTGTCCTTGAGCAAGACACTTTATTTCACGTTGTTCCAGTCCACTCAGCTGGCAAAAATGAGTAGTATCTGCATTTCAAAGTGTCAGCCTTGTCACACTCTGTATCACGCTGAATCTCCCTGAGTACTACGATAAGGGTACACGTGTCTGCGGAGTGCTCAGTCACTTGCACGTTGATTTCACGAGCAAGCTGATTGTATCAGCTGGGACCCTCGTCGTCATAACCGATGGAGTGCTCCTTGGACAATAAAATATTGACTTATTTGTTAATTTGTTGCAAAACAGTTCTGATGATATAGCTCCATGACAAAAGAATTTTCGCTCTTCCTCATTACGGCAAAACTTTCAAGGCAGGAATATTTCTGAAACACAAAGTTTATCTGAGTTGTTAGATAATATCAATTATCTCTCTTCGACCCCAAAAATGCAAATATCGTTCAATAGTTATTTTGCCAAACCTATTTCAGTATTAAGTATTCACGGGACATAAACCCACGCATTATCTTCTTAGCGGGGCCACCAAGCTGTATATCATATGACTTCCATTTTAGTGCTGAAGCTAATTCTACCATTTAATACAACCTAAATCCACTTAGTCACAAAAGAACCATTTGAATTAAAACTGAGCTGAAATACCAAGCATAAACTGTTAATGTATCTAGTTTTATAGAATGATTTCTATAAAATATAGTATTTAAGTTTCTATAAAATCTAGAACCATTAAATTTAAAAGTAGTTCCTGCTATTATAAAATGTAGTGTAGTAATTAATGATTACTTGATATTTCACCTAACGCAACTATATTCAGCCACAATACACGCAACCTATGCAATTATAACTGTTATAGGACGGAACTCATCTCATTTCAAAATCTTAACGACTTTGATCTCAAAAGCCATATCAATATAATATAATTTAGACGCTGTGCATAGATATTCTATATTCACGAACATGCTTATTCCATGCTTGTTACGATCACCTTTGAACTTCCACTTTTCCACATCTCGATTTATTTCTTCATCAGAAGTTTTATTATTTTGCCGACATAACACACCCACCCGTTTTTTAATCCTCATACTTTTATTCCTAATCTCTTTATCATTAATTTTTATATTTTCACCTTCACTTCTTCCCCAATAATCATGTTCTGTTTGGTATTTCCCGAACGTCAAATTTTCAGAAACATAATTATTCCACCATTCCAGTATTTCAGGCAGATCATCATCACCGTCATCATCACTATCATTGTCTTCTTCTTCTTCTTCTTCTTCTTCTTCTTCTTCTTCTTCTTCTTCTTCTTCTTCTTCTTC
>NC_068988.1:47394642-47398969 GCF_001194135.2 Octopus bimaculoides | reverse complement strand
GCATATCTGGGTACAGGACGTCACAAAAAACGTAGACAAAATGAAAAATAGAACATAAACAGAGCACAGAAAACACACAAGCCACATAGAGAACATTTCTTTCATGAGCTGCTACCATTCTAACACTAAGCGTTTCGAAAAGTTAGGGCAGGACGCACTGTTAGAATCGCTCTTCCCGCGGAAACAAATTAAATTTGTAATGCAGAGGAATGTAGTGGCAAACAGAAAACACGACAGGAAAACAAAACAGTGAAAATAAACAAGAAGGGCTGTAAGGCTAGACGTGAAAAAGATATATATGTATACTGAACGCTGTGATGTGACGAACTGAAAGGAAGAGAGAAGAAAGTTCGTGCTAGCTTGGCAGTGGCCAAGATGAGAATAATATATATATATATTCTGTTATTCCTTTTTTTAATTTATTTCAGTCATTTGACTGCAGCCATGATAGAGCACCTCCTTTAGTCGAGCAAATCGACCCCAGGAACTATATATATTTTGACTGAAACTGGTAGTTTTATCTATGGAAGGTGTTCGATAGTTATGAAAAACTTACTAATAACCATCTTTCATAATTTAGACTTAGACATAAAGCTAATAGTACGTCTTTCTCAAGTAAGATCTGGGAACTTAAGGAAAGCGGGACTAGATTTAGCCTTCAATGGGATATAATACGGAGGGCGCAGAGATAGTAGATATGGATGTAAGCCTTGGTCTATAAAATTCATGAGATTTTCAAGTACAGAGACAAGAACAACCTTATTAATAGTAGATTAGACCTAAGGGTATCAAGCGTGCATAGCATCACCCGCACATTTAAGCATTTTTCAAACTAATAATAGTAGATTTACCATACTTGAGATTTGATGGTGGAAATTAAGTTCGGACGTCGTATTTTTTATGTAGCCTCTAATACAGGATATTATATTATATTATATAATGTGTTACATTATATATATTATATGCTATGTATATGTGATGTATTTTATGTAATATTCCCTATGGTAACCCCTACCTAGTTAGTCTGACTTCATCCTATTTGGTGATTAAACTATTCTTTCCTTCTATGAACTTCAACCCTATCAGTCATATTAAACGTATTTATAATGATTTTGAGATTAAGTCTCCCTTGACTAAATCTTATACCCCCTAAGAACTATACAGTTATACATACAATAGCACCTGTAATATTATAGCTTACAAAACCATTTCAGTATGAATACCTTAAACTGTCCTCATTATTTTCATACCTATTACACTTTTTTGGATTACTTTTATCTTTTCCTACTTGTAATTTTAATCTCCTCTCTTCATATAATTTTCTTATAATTTTTTAAAGATTCTTATTATTTTGATTTTTTATTTTGGTATATTTACCGTATTAATCTGTTATCCTTTATGTTTTACCTTTATATTGTTAAATTTTGTATGGTATTGAAGGTCAAGAACTCTACATTACCTTGCCCAGGTCGGCCATGGCCCTCTGACAGGACCCTTCACTTCGTCAAATGAAGAGTGGAGGATAATCCTCGTTGCAAGGCATCTGACATAGCAGAACAAGTTGATATCAGTCCAACAACAGTGGTCAGGTATCTCCAAAAATTCGGCTACTATGACAGAGCAGCAAGAAGGAAGTCACTTCTTCGACCATCCGATATCAAGTGGAGAAAAAATTAGGCCAGATGATTGTGACACTCTGATATTCTCTGATGAGTCCAAATTTGCTGACTGTGGTCGTGTGTGGGTCAGGGGACCCTGTGATCAAGAATTTGATGTCCAAAGATCGCAGCCAACAGTGAAACACGGTGACTATTCTGTGTTGGTACGGCGAGTAATTTAGAGCAATGGACAATCAGTGCTGGTGGTGTGTGATGGAAACATAGATTCGGATAAATATGTGTCCGTATTGTAGAAAGGATTCCCAATCTTCTCCAGTGGTGAAATGATTAAAGAAGACTTTTTTAATAAAAGATGGAGCTCTTTGTCACACGGCTAAAAGCCCAAGGTTAGTTGAAAAAGAATGGAATTAAAAAACTTCCATAGCCAAGCCAGTTACCAGATATGAACCCTATTGGCCACCTCTCGATTGTAATGAACAGAACATTTCATAAAAAGAATAACAAAGCATACTCAAAGGGTGTTCTTTTGAAATCCCTGCATGAAACTTGGCAAGAAATTCCTCAAGAGAATATTCGTCATCTGATCAGTAGCATGCCTAATAGAGTCATTGCATTGAAAACTGCAAAGAGCATGTCTACTAAAAATTAAATATTCATGTTATAATAATTAATAAAATGCTTGAATGTATAATTTCAAATTGAAATAAATTTTAACTAGTATAAGGGTATATATTTACTTCTGTCATGCCTGTATACTGGTATATAGTTATGTTTGTGCTTATTGTACAATATAGGAAAGCTCGTTTGTTATGCTGTATTGGGGAAGCATTTATAGAATTGATTTGCTTCTTGTAAGAACACAACTAGTAATATCTAATCAGCGAACTTTATTAAACTTCTCAGATGTATATGATGAAACTGTTTAACTTCAATCCTTAGTTATTTAGAAAACATGCAATCATAAATTTATAACATATATAACAATACAATTAACCTCCACTTCTTAAAATTTATCGCGTGCTAAAACTTGAAGTCATTATTATTACTATTCTCTTCATGTTATTCATTGTGATATCCTTATCAGGTCTGTAACGGTGGCCCATATGGCAACGACCTTTTCAGGTGCAAATATACTTGTTTTCATGGTAAAAGCTATCGAGTTCTGAAATTGACACGTGCTTACAAAATTCCATGTACACGTCATCGAGTGGTGAATCTTATATTTTCAAAGGAGGAAGTTCTACTTTGTGCTTAAATCAAAAGATTTTCGTGAAGAACTCCAATAGCTTAATAGTTAATAGATTGAGAGATTAGTGAAATAACAGATTAAGTATTTCCTGTCTCTGTTTCTTTTTTGTGTTAGAAAAGATTTCAAAACAAAAAGAAAACTCGTGTTTATGTAGACTTTAAAAATTAAATTTTTAAGCAACAAAATATTCGGTTATCAACAAGCAACTGAATTATTGAAAATCCTTATTTTTCTGGCGACTACAGAAGGAGTAGGTCTACACGTCCAGTAAGACAGATCATATCTGACCTGGCACACTTACAACCTCTACAAGTACAAATAACAAAAGACTCTGAATCCTTCAGGTACCAAAAAGAAAAGCATGTAACAATTGTGAAGAGTGTACAGAACTGCCGCAAACAGAATTTTTTCTATACGGATCAATGAAAGATAGTTACAAAATAATCTTGTTCGTTTTCTGAAAGTACATCATCTATATTTCGTGGAAAATATTGGACCATTTTAACTTGACAGAGATATATGTGGCATGGAGGATTACAATTTTATGAATTACTTCTATCTTCAAAATGTCAAATGTTGATTCAGAGTGTTACATGAGTCAATAAATTCAGCGCAATATTGTATTTAAAAACATTAAAAAAATTCGTTTAAATAATAGAACAAACGAGTCATTAAAATCAGCGGCAATATTTCCAATAATGAAACCAAAAGCTAAAATAAAGTAGAAGGCTAGAAGTCAATACTGCATAGAAATCAATAATTTATAATATAATTTATTAAGTATTAGATGCGTTATGCGTAGTAAAAATTAATTTTCAGTACATTCTACAGTGTATCACTCCATTCGAAGTAGAATTTTCAATCAACGCCAACAAATTTAATTGAAAATTAAAGAATTTCTCAAAGATTTATATAACATATACTCCACAACAGGTAAATACATTGCTCATTGTCCAATGAAGTACTCAAGATATTCTCGATGTGTTATGGTATATAGTAGTGAACAATCATTCTATAATACATGAGGCGGTAAAAAAAAATTGACGCATATTCACGTCCACTAGTGTTGTAAAATTATCTTCTACAATACTAGATTACTAATGTCACAGTTTAATTTCATATACCAATATAAATCGGAAGGAGGAAACTTTATGCACCTAGAGATATTTGACAGTTTCCGTTTGACTAATGCAAAAACAAACAGTGAAAAATTGTCCATGTTGTCTTTAATGTGTAGGAAACAAAAATAGAAGTAGAATGGCAGAAAGGCAGAGGCAGACGAGGTAAATAAGTACATAATGTTAGAGAATAGAGAATGAAGAAGAGAGACTTTGATGGGAAAATGAGGAAAATGATAATGAAAAACAAAGCGCATACACTACATATTTGTGTGCGTGTTTGTGTGTGTGTGTGTGTGTGTGTGTGTGTGTGTGAGAGAGAGAGAGAGAGAGAGAGAGAG
>NC_068988.1:47393910-47394632 GCF_001194135.2 Octopus bimaculoides | reverse complement strand
GAGAGAGTGAGAGAATCTTGCAGAATCATTCACACGACGAGTAAAATGCTACGTTCAAATCACGCTAAGCTCACTTAGGTCTTTCATGCTTTTAGAACGATAAAAATAAATTACTTACGAGGTAACTGAGTTCAAGCTATCGACGTAGCTCTCCTCTATCATCTTTGGCCTTTTCACAACAATGAAAAAAAAAACAATTATTATCATTATTATTTTAATTATGTAGACCATTTATTTTTTGTATTGTTTTACTTTTAATGTTTCCACCTCTGTTTGTTTGATAACTTCAAAGTATGAATTTTTTTTTATTACTGCTTGTTATTTTGGGTCAGCATTTCTAGTTATTGCATGATTACAGATTTAAATGGGTGTACTATGATTTAAAAGTTGTGTTTTTGTCGATGTATTGATACAATAGATAATTTATTGAAATATTTGTTTCTGAAGGCATAAATTTAAAATTACTCTCTTTCTCTCTGTATATTTCATATTTATATATGCGTGCACTTATATGTACACACGCAAATATATATCAACACACACACATACACACACACACACACACACACATACACACACACACACACTCACATAAATGTGAATACATACATACATACATACATACATACATACATACATATGTACGCATATACTCAAACGTATGTACGGAAATGCGCAGCAAAATACGTGTTACGTATACATGTAAATATCCTCAATATATA
>NC_068988.1:47388990-47392374 GCF_001194135.2 Octopus bimaculoides | reverse complement strand
CACACATATATATATATATATATATATATATATATATATATGAGAAAAAGAGAGAGACAGGGGATAGAGATGCATACGCATCTACCTGTTAGGAAGACTTTCTGTCTTCCTATCTATCTATGTATATATGTATTATTTTTATCTGATGAATTTATCTCAAAGTAATATGTGACAATTATTCGGTAGCCATGATAAACTCCGAGGTTCGGATGCCGGGGCGGACGCACACACCGGCATCTCTTCAGTTATCTGGCCATCGAAGAATGCTATGAAAATGACTCCTAGTCATAATGCGCGAGTTACATGACTGATGTCTTCTCCTGAAGATCTAAGCTTATCCTAACTTTTAGTTAGGCATTTACTCACAAAACCAAATGAGCCAATTATTATTTGTATAAATGTAAAATTGTAAGCTGGATATAGAAGCTGGAAGTTTCGAAGCAGTTGTCCGTAGTTAACATCTATCTCTTTGATTTTCGAAGAGATTTCCATATCAACTGTGCTCTATAACGGTAAATTCTTTTTCTTTTCTGTCCCAAAGAACAATATCTGGCTTTTTATACTTACACTTGATATGTTTTGATCGGTATGTTGCACCAGTATTCTTTGTGTTAATGTTTGTGCATGTATTCAATAAGAAGATTTGATTCTAGAGCAGTTTAATTTTCCAGATGTAATTGTGTTCCAAAAGTAAAATATTTAGTCTTTTTTCATATTAATTATGGGATGTTGGGGTTAAATTTGACATTTCGCATAAAAAGAAAAGAAACCACCATATCCTATCCAAAAAGCAAAGCAATTTTAAAAAATCAAATATATCAACCCGGTTACAGCTGAGAGATAACGGTTTACTCAATGTAACCGCTCTTAGCTTCCATCGTGGTCTCAACATTGCTCCGGAATCTGACGTATGCTTTCCTCACTGTGTCCCTGGAAAGATCTAGCAACGTCTCCTTGATCTTGGCCACCAGATCGGCCTTCGTATTGCAGGCAATGATTGGCATCTTTCTCAATCACACCCCATACACAGTAATCTATGGAATTACAATCGGGGAGAAATTGTGAGGTTAGATGTTGGAGCTTTGAAGTCGTAGAAATTCTCTGACAGCTATTTCTGACTCTTTCTGCAGGTATGGCAAAAAGCCGAAACTTACTGTAATATATATGGCCTTCCTGCAGCAACCCTCTACCCTTTTCCAGCGGCTTTACATAGTTGTCGGAATAGAGTTTAATGGTAGCTTATATCATGTTGTTGTACTTAGTTTAGCAGTTATAAACGTTTGCTGTGTCGATAATTTCAGTGAAACTTTCATTAACATCTTCAAATATGAATATTTGGAAATGTTATGTCCTCAAATGAAGACACTTTCAATAGATCGTTTAATGTCATCGTGATGCGCTGAGCGTTTGCAGTTGAAGAACAAAATTTAATAAGTGAAGAAGAAGCACCACAAGCAATCAAAATCCTCGTAAACAACGATAACGAAAATTTCTATGATTCAACCCCGCCACCTATAGTCTGAATACATCTCATCATAAGTATGTTTATTCTAATACTAAATAATCTGCCAATAGCAAGAGATATAAAATATTCCACATGAATATCGCGATCAGTTTGATATTCAATAGGCAGCCCCCACCTACTTAATTTTAGAAGAAGAATTTAATCAGAACATACGACACATATTCACCTCTGTATTCAATTTGAGTCCAGAAAGTTAATCACACAATATGCATTATCATTCTCTCCGCCCAATGAATACAATTATATTTATAAGCTGCTGCGTCAGTGGAGTCAAGGGCAAAATTAATCACTTTTATGCACTTTTTAAAATTTATTTTACTGGCTTCAACCAATTTTTGTGACTAAGCTGGAGCACTACAATATTTACGTTTTCATTCTTTCCTCTTCTTTCATTTGTCGTTCTTCTGCTCCCGTACACCTATTTACATTGCACTTTTCTCCTCCTCTAAATCTTATTTTCCTCCTCCTCCTCCTTCTTCTCTTCCTCTTCCTGCTCTTCCTTTTCACACACCCCCACGCATACATAGATAATTTTATTGGAGCTGGATTTTAAGACAAGTTGGAGTTCGGCATTTGTAAGATAATCATATAAAATTCGATATTCAATGGGAGATAATAAATGACGTTAATGATCCTCCATTCCCAGATGTTCATCTTTCGCTGTTTAAAGCACATCTGAGAAATTTGTGATCAGGTTTCGTTAAGTACTACATTGAGGAGGATTTAATGTTCTTGTATGAAATGTAGACATAAAGTTACAATTTTCACTTAGGAACTATTTAGTACCTGCGTTAAATAATTGATATGAACAAAAACGAAAACACGATCGATTTGTTTCTAGTCCCCTTGCTATGGTATTCAAATGCTAAACGAGGCCTACATTTATTTGCTTTTAGTTTATTTCAGTTATTTGACTACAGCCATGCTGGAGCACAGTTTTGAAGGGTTTTAACCGAACAAATTCACTCCAGGGTGCATTTAGAAAAAAACCTACTACTTATTCTATCGTTCTCTTTTCTTTTGCCGAAACGCTAAGTTAAGAGGAAGTAAGCACACCAACAACGGTTGTTAAGCGGTGGTGAAGGACAAGCACAAATACAAACACACACACACGTATATATATATATATATATATATATTCTTCTATTCTTTTCCTTATTTTAGACATTTGACTACGGCCATGCTGGAGCACCGCCTTTAATCGAACAAATCGACCCTGAAACTTATTCTTTGTTAGCCTAGTGCTTATACTATCGGTCTCTTAGCCAGAACCATTAATCTACGTGGATGTAAACACATTAACATCGGCTAACAAGCACATACACACAAATACACACACACACACACACACATATATATATGACGGGCTTCTTTCAGTTTCCTTCTATCAAATCTACTCACAAGTCTTTGGTCGGCTATAGTAGAAAACAAAACAATTGCCCAAGGTGTCAGGCAGTGGAACTGAACCCGGTACCATGTGGTTGGTAAGCAAACTTCTTTATTTCAATATTTTGCCATAAAGGCATAATACAGTGGGAGACACTACAACATATGTGGGGACATATAACAATTAAAACTATAAAAATAAAATATGATATAATGAATGATACATGAAAATGCACGTGAATAACAAATTAAAAATATGATAACATGAATGATATCTGAAAATGATATTATGAAGAGTTTGCTACTCATCCTACACTGAGTAACACCACTCGCTGCCTCTGAGTCCTGAGTCGTCATTAGTCTTTGATCTAGTCTTTCTTTTTCCCCATCACTGAGTGACAACACTCTCTCCTCTATGTACACGAAACGTTTTTCACCGAGGGAGGGGTCTTGTAAATTCTGTGGTGTCTGTT
>NC_068988.1:47382146-47384754 GCF_001194135.2 Octopus bimaculoides | reverse complement strand
TATGGTGAAGCAAATATGTGCTGAGCCCTTAATTATATATATATATATATATATATATATAAACTTGTACGGTAATAGTTATTTAGTAAGTCATCAAATAAACATTTAAAGCTGATTGTTCAGATGCTTATACTTTTTCAAAGTGATTTTAATTTGTTGGATTATAATGATTAAGCATGCTAGAGGAATATATATATATACCAAAAAGCGAGTCGAAGCTCTTGTACCAATCGAAGAATGATTAAGATCGCTTATAAGCGTGAAAATAGGTGTAATACAGCGAAAACAGAAACAGGTCTTTCAGAAATCAAGATTTGAAGGAAACATGTCGTGAAAGATAAAAATAAAAAGGAAGAACTGAAGAGAAGACACGAGATAATGTCGGAAACAAGAAAATAAGGACTGCAAAATTAAACAAATAAGATGCCATAAATAAAAGCGGAGCTGCATATAGAAGACAAATAGACAGAAGGGGAATAAGAGGGAGAAAGACAAAACAGAAGAGAGTAGAATAGGAAAAGAAAAGGAAATGGTTATAAAGATACTAATTGTAGTAATAGATAACTTGTATCAAATATGAACCGAAAATAAGCGTAGTTCATAGGGTAGATTGATTAGAAAGCCTGCATTAGAGGAGAAATTAGAGAGCTCGTCTCCTTGCTATTCTCTGTGGATCTGGTGTAGATTTTATATAACAGGCTATTATCAAGCTGGACCTTAGCCCTGTAAGCAAGTCACTTAATCAAGGAATTGCCAATATGATGGCAGTTAATAGGATATTTACTATTGCACTTATTCTGTCATAAAATCATTAGATTTATCGAATCTTTTCATATTAAGCAAGTTTACAGACAAGGCATCACATTTAATCAGAATAATGTGAGGAATTTCGATATTTCTAATGATTTGATGACAGCTTTATCTGTAATTCTTAAGGTCCTAGTAACTTACCTCTTATTTAGCAATTGCCTGATAAAAGGAGTGGTTTTTCGGGTGAAAGTCTGGGTAGAAAACAGCCGTACATATAGAACTTACACCGGAGCAACAGAAGACGTCACGTGGTCGAGATTCACTAAACATTGTATGCTAATTAAAAGTAACTGTTGCTGTACCTTTCAAAATCCAGTAGCTTAAGTTTTGAAAGAGAAATCCGTATAGACATGGAATCTCCCACCTTTCTACTAAATGTGCAATTCTTTAGTGAAAAATAATTTATCCTATTTCAAACAAATCGGCCCCGGATAGTAAAGTAAAACTATTGAACAGTTGTATACATTCTCCCGTAGGCACAATAGCCCAGTGGTTAGGGCAGCGGACTCGCGGTCATAAGATCGCGGTTTCGATTCCCAGACCGGGCGTTGTGAGTGTTTATTGAGCGAAAACACCTAAAGCACCACGAGGCTCCGGCAGGGGATGGTGGCGAACCCTGCTGTACTCTTTCACCACAACTTTCTCTTACTCTTATTTCCTGTTTCTGTTGTGCTTGTAATTCAAAGGGCCAGCCTTGTCACACTGTGTCACGCTGAATATCCCCGAGAACTACGTTAAGGGTACACGTGTCTGCGGAGTGCTCAGCCATTCGCACGGTAATTTCACGAGCAGGCTGTTCCGTTGATCGGATCAACTGGAACCCTCGACGTCGTAAGCGACGGAGTGCCAACAATACATTCTACGAAGATTTTGATTGAGAGATCTGTTTCCCAGAACGATTAGTATATTAACATTGCCACTTTTCATTATCACATATGCTTTTATCATAACTTTCAATACGTTGGAAGTGTTTTCAGTAATTTTGTAATTCTGAAAACACTTCCTTCGACTTTCGCATTCGATTTTTATGCAATTTTCTTGAAGTCTTTGTCATTTAATAGAAGTTGCCACTTGTAACAAATGGTATATATTTATCCAGCTTCTCCTTTACTTTCCATTATTTTCAATTTTTTCTCACATCTTTTCTCTTCCCTAATTCGTTTGTCTCTCTCTTTTTGCCTTGTATATGTTCCACTTTTGCAACTCTCTCCTCGTTATAGCATGATCATTATTTTTTCTGTTTCTATTGTCTTGTTTTTCGTGATACTCTTTCGCTCTAATCTTAACTTTATTATTCTTCTGTTTTACGACATAGTTTTTCAATCTTATTTTCTAAAAGTGTTTGTTTTTCTTCTACCGTTGTTTTTATTACAATTTTCACGCATATAGATGACCTTTGTTAATGTTCTTCATTTAATTTCGACTCACTTCAATAATAAAAAAATTTTTCCGTTATGAACAATCGTTTCCATCCAAAAGATTTGTTATTTAATTGAAATAATTCCCTGGACACAACTACTGGACAAAATATTTATTTAGTGACCTACTGAATAATTATCGCTGAACCGTTTATAGGGACTTATAAATCCTTCCAGTGTTCAAAATACTCGCGGTTGTTTGATGACTGGGTACGTGAAACACTGAGTATAAATTTAATAAATATTTTCGACTTCAAGTAAACAACATTTTACACGTCATTTGGTATTATTCAGTGGTGTTTCTCAATCATTACTGAAACTATATGTTCGCATATGCATACCCATAAGCATGTACGTACGAATGCATATATATATATATA
>NC_068988.1:47372693-47381991 GCF_001194135.2 Octopus bimaculoides | reverse complement strand
CAGGCTCATGGGCCCGTTTCTCGGTTTTTATGGCGTATGTGTCCCCCCCCCCAGCTGGACGGGACGCCACTCCATCGCTGCGTTACTCAAGAAACAGGAAGAAAGAGTGAGAGAAAGTTGGGGTGATAGAGTACAACAGGGGTTACCATTACCCCCACCCCTGCCGGAGCCTCGTGGACCTTTGGGTGTTTTCGCTCAATAAACACACACAACGCCCGGTCTGGGAATCGAAACCGCGATCCTCCGACCGCGAGTCCACTGCTCTAACTACTAGGCCATATATATATGTATGTATATGTGTTTGTGCATGCATATGTGTGTGTATGAATTGAGTCTTTGAAGTGATGTACAAATATTGTATATTAAGAAAAAGGAGGCACTCGGAAGTTTGGATAATTCTTTATTAGCGCTTTCCTTCATTCATGAAGATTTTTCCAGATAAATTTGATAGGAAGTTTCCTCTTCATTTGTATAAAAACCAACAAACTTTCTATAAAATTCATTTGGGAAAATCTTCATACAGGGATCAAAGCGTTAATAACGAATTATCCGAAACTTTTACTACTCCCTTTTTCACACACACACACACACACACACACACACACATGCACACACACACGCGAATGCACATGCACTCACATACACGCATGCTGTGTATTTCAAGTAAATCACACAAGTTAAAAACAAGTACCAGCGTTATGAATACAACTTTATTCTCAGAGTACAATTCATGCCTTTGCTGTAGATGATTCTCATCTGTCAATAGCAGGTCATCGACATAACCACGAACTGTTATCTGACGGCAAACTAATCCGTTTTAACTTGATTATCCACATCATGCCGTCGGAAAACACAGCTATGTTTTACCTACGTAAAATGCAAATCGTTGTAGGTTTTCTAATTTCCTAATTTTCTAATTTCTCTCATTGATCTAGAGAAGAAGACTGTACCATGGTGTTTGACAGCCAATAGCTTCGGTTGATAGTCTTCATTCACGACTTTAATCGATATTGAAAACAAGAAATATGTGTTGGGGAAAGGAGTCCTTGGAGATAGTTTTGGTGCATTAAAATAACGATTACTTTTACTGCGGGGCTTCGGATATACATATTTTTAGAAAATAAATTTTGTGAATATATGTTTTGTCAATAGAATCTAAATAATTACTCAAAGCAGTTGCTAACTCTCTAAAAAAAAAAAACCCTCAATTTTGAACCATATTCTTAAAACCAGTCGTGCGGCTGATACTCTCACGCAAAGTGCCTGGGCTGCATCCGACAAAACGGGGCTTTCATAATTTTGAGCACCAACAAGATTGCTAAAATACATACTATAGGAGTGTTCTATCTTTTCTATGCTTCTTCAACGTTTGACACAATGTTAAAGCTCCTTTCAACAAGCTATCAGTGTATTTCATTTTTCTATAATTATCTTATCCATCCAGTTATGAGTTCCAAACCTATACTTTTTTCAGTAATCTTCCCGCATTCACCTGAAATTCTTTGCCAACTGAAATTCTTCATGCTCAGAATTACAAGTTCTCAATTCCTGTCCTATGCCTATATTTCAATCGCATACACATTAAACGATTAGTACTTCGTCTGAATATCACCTAAATGGTTATGAACAGTCAAGAGGGCATTTAATGATAATCTCACTCTCTTGAAGACGCATTCAGTCGTGACTTCTTTTGATCTTCCGTGAGCAAGTGAGGCACTAACTTTGCTGCAACTCTTTTCATTTGCAATTCTTCGTTCAAAATTCGTTGGGACGAGTTCCAGGACACACCATTGCGACTACACTCGATGGTACCAGTTGACAGACTATTTCCTGAGGGTTGCCTGAAGCCGCTTCTAGCGACGGAATTCTGATCTACAAGGGACTTGTCCCACAGAGAAGGTTTTCGGTAACTTTTGGATACCCCTTCGTATATTTAGTTATTGCATCAGTTATCTATTTATTGACCTGTTTGGTTATCATGAGTATTTACCAAGAAATATAAAGTCCGGCCAGCAAAATACTGCTAATTATGAACGTATCCATCGCCCGAGCATTAGAAAGCCTCGATCCGAATGTCTATATTTTAAATGTCTATTTACACCCTTATTCACAGCTAACAATCCCTTTTCAGCACAGAATTCTCTCCCCACCTTCTTAATTCCCATGTTTTCTTTATGAATTAACCGCTATTTCTTTAAAATCCTCGACCATATAACTAAATTTTACAAATTCTCTTTTCTTCCAGGAATGCCAATTCGGCAGACCTTGAAGGCATTTCAACCCTCTAACAATGCCCTACAGAATTAATTCTATTCTAACTAAACAAATTAACATATCTCTCGCTAAATCTCCCTCCCTCTACTTTTTCGTCTTCAGGTATCTTATTTCCGTTATTATTATAGTAACAGTTGCCGTTGTTGTTGTTGTTATTGTACCTCCAGCTGTCCATTTTTGTTGTTGCTATTGTTGTTATTACTGAAGATATTCTAATAGAATTAAATCTATCCATGGAATAAATTAATCAAAACTGCATCCATAATAAGTGTTTTGAGTTGCTTCATTTTGACGAATCTCTGCCATTAAAATTCTAAAGAATGATACGGAACAACTAAAGAACATTTGGAAACAAAGAATTTCTTTTTTAGAAAAATATTGAAATTATGTTTCCAAGTTGTTATGCTACACATATCTTACATTTTTATGTATTTTCACTTCTTTAACAGACACTTTATCCTTTGCGATTGTTGTTGTTATCGTTGTTGCTGCTGTAGTTATTACAGTTGTTATTTGAGTATTTTATAAATTATATCATTGTTGTAAACGCTGAAGAAATCTTCAATGTTTTTGCTTGTAATTTTTACAGAGAATCCAAATAATGTGTCTTCCATATTTTTCTTTCTTCCCTTCTTTCTTTCTTTCTTTTCTTGTCTATTTCTTTCTTTGTTATTTCAAGCATTAACTTGCATTACAAGTGATAACATGCATAGCATGATTCGTTTGAATCAATTTTTGAGAGAGCATTTGCTTTTTCAATAGACCTTCACCCCTCATGCTATAATGTTTGCAGGGGGAAAGGATATCTAAAAAAACAGTGTATATCAAATAAACATCTGCACATAGTGTCTATCTTGTCATAATACTTATGTTTGTTTATTTTACTCCACAGTTATAAAATTTGTTACCTCAGACATATGTCGGGCTATATCTGTCTATTCAACAACAGAATGATTTACCTATCTAAATATTCATAATCTGTCCATTGTGGTCCCTTATGGTTACCTGTAAACTTCCCCTATATTTTTCTATTAAAATTCTGAGATCGCTTGTGTCACAATTTGCATGCAGACTGCATAAAACCAATCTACAAATTTAAGATCTTCGTTCAGTACTTATTATACTGATATTAACTCTGTCTATTCGTCAAATTAATATCTGCCAGACTTAACTTATCTCCTGAGTATCGACACACTATGGCCAATCTTTACACCATTTCCGATAACTGTCTTTTTTCTGCCTCATCAACATCTACACATTTATTCTGCTTTATCCAATTAACTTTTATATTTAAAGAATCCAGTGAATATCCACAAACTGTGGATGCTTACTGAATTGATAGAATATCGATTTTAGTGGGTACCTACATATCTACCTACCTACCTATCTATTTAATTGTCCAACTTTCAGTTTCATTGCTCAGCGAGCGAATCAACGCCTACACGTAGTACGCTCTGAATATATCTCCTTTTATGTATGTATGTATGTATGTATGTATGTATGTATGTATGTATGTATGTATGGATGGATGGATGGATCGATGGAAGGATGTATGTATGTATGAATGTATGTCATTGTTCAGTTTATTTCAAGATTTCTTGCCAGTGGAGAAAGAGCCGGTTTCTAACCTAGATCGAAGGCTCCTTCATTGGAATTTCAACATCAACAACAGGGTATTTTTGTATATATGTATGTATGTATATGTACAGATTAGTATGCTTTGTTTTATGTATGCATTCTCATGCATATAGTTGTATATCTAGACATGTTCATATGTATTTTAAATGATGAACTTCTGGAAAGTTTTACAGACTTTTACAGAAAGTTTTACAGACTCCACAATCAATCACGGCTTGGATATTTTCGATCGAAGGTTTAATTTTGTCACAAGTAGCCTCGAGCTAGTTAACAACAACAATTACAGCTGTAAATATAGAAGAACGGTTTAGATATCATAGAAAAAATAATATTCCTCATCACAATGAATTAATGCATGAGGTGGGTAACTTTATCTGTTTGTCAGTGCCATGCTCAAGTACCTACATATCGCTACTGTTTGATTGTAGTCGCTACACATCAGCTAACCACATCAACAATAGCACACGCGATAGACACTTTAGAAACTGGCTTCGTAATGAATGAATGAACTACCTATCGTGACTGGTCTCTTGGATCAGGAATAACGTAGGGTTTAACAAAAAGTCAAAATATATATATATATATACGTACTGTATGTAGCTATTCAGTCAACATACACATGCTATTATATCGTTCTGAAAGGCGGTGAACTGGCACGCCGGATAATATCCTTAGCTGTACTGTGTCCGTCTTTAGGTTCTGCGTTTCCGTTCTACCGAACATTTTTCTTTTCATCTTCTTGGGTCGATGAAATAAGAACCAACTGTGCACTGGGGTTGATGTAATCGACTAACCTCTTCCCAATAGTAAAACGGATTATTATATCGTTCTGAACTGTGGTGCATTAGCAGAATAGTTAAAGCCTCGGACAAAATGCTTTGCGGTACTTCTTTAACTCTTTACGTTCCAAGTTCAAATCCAGCTGTGGTCAACTTTGCCTGTCATCCTTTCGCTGTCGATAAAATGAAGTATCATTCAAGTCCTGATGCCGATAGTAATGACTAATTCCTTCCAATCAAAATTACTAAGATGCTATTATAACATCTTCATCACCTACACAGACCTACCAAACACACACACACACTTAGTTTTATTACTCACTCCATATATACACTCTGTATTTATCTGACTGATACACAACTACAGATTACTATACATACACTAAGTCTATCAATTCAGTTATCTTATATACATTGTATCTATCTAACTGAAACGCATCTTTAGACGTACTACGTTCAGCTTATATATATGAATATATGTAAATATAAATATATATATATATGTATATATATGTATATATATATACGCATATATATACACATATATATATATATATAATATATATATATATATATATATATATATATATATATATATCCATTCAACACGTACGCACTATCTACCTGAACTATACTCACCTATAGACATATTCTTCGCACATTAAGTCTACCTATTCAGTCTAAGTCTATAAACTGTCTATCAACAACTACAATAATCTGTGCTAATCTAAAGAAAGGTAAAAAAAAAACTCAACAACCAGAAATCAAAGTAAAAATGACACAAAAATATCTTTTAAATGGTAACAAGTAAATTCATATATAAATATATATACACACCACATATATGTATGTATGCATGTATCTATGTATGTGTATGTGCGTGTTTGTGCGTGCGTGCGCTTGTGTGTGAGTGTGTGTATTTGTTACAGATATGAATATAGTCAGTTGATAACTAAACTTTTGATCTATCTAAATGTTTCATCTGAAAATTACAGACCAGCAAACATTAATCATCTTAACTGTACTAAAAAAACAATAAAATGTCAAGGGTTGTTTTATTTTGCAATACATACATATACATACATACATACATACATACATACGTACATACGTACATACATGCATACATATATACATACATATATGTGTGCATATGTGAGTGCGTGCGTGTGTGTCTCTGTGTGCGTGTCTCTCTCTCTGTGTGTGTGTGTGTATGTGTGTGTGTGTGGGTGTGTGTGTGTGATGTTTTATTATTTTGTTGCACAATGAACCTTTGATTGATTGCAGTTCTGTCTGTTGTTTCTGACCAATGTCACATAAGCCAAGAAAATTTAGGAAAAAAAAAGCAAAAAAACTTTGATAACTTTAAAATAAATAAATTTAGAAAAGACAACGCTATAAAATAAAAGCTATTAACAAGTGATGATTACAGAATGCTTAACTATTAAGCATCAAGAACGGTGCAGAACGTGTAGGAATGAAGTGGCTGAGTGGATCCAGAATAAATTGATTTCTTGGTCATAGGTTTATCAGTTCTAGTTGGTAGAAGATACTTTCATGTAAAAATATTTTCGTCCTACACTCCTGAAACACATTCACTATATCACAGTAAACATGTTGCCGATTATCTGACAATTTTATATATCATGTAAAGCAGCGAACTGGCAGAATCGTTTGCACGTCAGACAAAATGCTTAGCGGCATTTCGTCCCTTTTCACGTTCTAAGTTGCCGCGGTGGACTTTGCTTTTCATCCTTTGAGTGTCGATAAAATAAATAGCAGTGAAGAGCCGATGTCGATGTAATTGAGTAGTGCCCTCTCTCCTCGAAATTCCTGGCCTTGTGCCAACATTTGAAACTAATATTACATATGATGCACCGGGGGTGGGGAGGAATGAATTCATTACAGAAATGTTAGAACAGATATCACTGTAGAAATGAAGTGAGTAAATAAGGTTTTGAGTTATTAATATTAGATATCACGGCATCTATTTGAGAGAGAAAACACCTACAGGTTCACATATGGGACCACTTATGTATCAGTTGCTGGAGGAAAGTGTTAATTGTCAAGAGACAAATATTCTCTACGTATTAGAGAAGCACTGTTCATCTAAATAGCATGGTAAATTTTCTTTCTAATAATTCTGTTTGCTTTGATTCCCATGATTCTGATACTTGAAAAATTCGATCAGGGAATAATATATCCCAAATTGAGTGATCTCGGCATAACTGGAAAACTAGGAGAGTGGCTACATGACTTTCTAAAGATAGAAATCAAGTAGTCGTTGCAAACAGAGCCACATCCGAGGAGATGCAAATAGCGAGTGGTGTCTCACAGAGCACTGTCTTTAGACCACTGCTGTTCATAATGGCTCTCTCAAATATGCCCTCATTCACACAGAGAGCCACCTCCACAATCTATAAAGATGATCAAATGCTTCGCAGGTAATTCAAGACCTTGAAGATGGCATGCACCTACAGCAAAGGTTAGGTACAATATACACGTGCGCTGACAGCAATAACATGGAGTTAAATACAATGCAGACAAAATACACTGGAACTGGAGGGATCTTGTATCCAGAATCACAATCAGTGTGTGACCTGAGCATTGACATGTTTAGTGACGCATTCTACTATGGGAATATTACTAAGTTGGTAATGAAATGCAGGCAGCTGACTAGATACATTCTTAGAAACTTCAGAACAAGAGAGCAGGAAGTCATGATGGAAGACCTTTGTGCTAAACCGTTTTCACTATTGCTCCCAACTGTAGTCATCACACCGTGTGAAAGTGTGAAGTCGAAGTAGTCCAGCGTAGCTACACGAAGATGATAGCCTCAAAGCCACAAATTAACTACTGGGAAAGAAACATGACGTTAAGACTTTACTCCCTGGAACGAAGGTTGGAAAATATGCTGTAATATACATCTGGAAGATCATAGGACTTGTCGCACACTTTGGTGGTAAAATTTATACAAACACCAGAACAGTGCGCCAATGCATAATGACTAAAATCCCTTTCCTGCCATCAACATAGAGGAGCAGACACTGTAATAACTTGCGATTCAAGAGCTGACAGCTCTTTAATATTTTTTCGAAGGAGTTGAGAGACTGGATGTAAATGCTTTCAAAATTGAATCTCCTACTGTCGAGAGTCCCAGAAGAACCATCTGCACGTCAAGGATGTGGAAATGAGAGCAGCAGCATTAAATACCCAAATGCCAACTAGTAAATGAAGATTAATGAAGATGTAGCAACAATAAATATATATAAATAAGTGTCATCAGCATAACTTGCTGGATAAGGGCATATCTGAGATGGTCACTATGAGATGGTCACTATGAACACGACCTGACAGAACGATATAAAATTATTTGCAATGCAGGTTTTCAGTTTGAGTTCGTCAAGAGTGATTTGTATTAACCAGTGGCATGCAGTCGAGACAGCAGTTTCTTAGATAAACTAACGTTAATGAGAAGACACAATGCTTCAAGCAAGCGTCAAATTAAAGATATAAAACTTCAAATGTACATTCACACACACGTGCATACACGTGCACACATATGCACACACGTTTGCAGTAGTGTATATATGTATGCATACAAAAATCTATCTAAAAACAGACATATGCTGGGTGTCCGAGCCAAATTTGACGATTTTTATTTGTCTCTTTTTCATAGTATATATATATATATATATATATATATTAAACCGTAAAATGAAAACAGTACATTATACGAGTATATAATTGATAGAAAGGATGGTTAAAGCTATCTTCAGCCGCAAACATATTCAGCCGCAACGATGCAACAACTGTTTGTGTATAAAGCTTGAAACACGTGTACCGCGGAATCCTATATGTACTGTTTTCATTTTACGTTTTAATATATCCTTTCACCTCGGACACTTTCTGGCATACACAGGTGCTTACACTTATCAAGTTTTACCTCTAAAATTTGCTATATATATATATATATATATATATATATACATGTATGTATGTATGTATGTATATATGTATGTATGTATGTGTGTGTGTGTGTGTGTGTGTGTGTATATATATATATATATATATATATAGGGAGAGAGAGAGAGAGATTGATTGATAGATAGATAGATAGATAGATATAACGTTGATTTAGCAGGCCTTTAGTTGATCGTTTTCTACGCATATTGCAGAAAATTTTAAGCCAGTATCTACGAAAGAAAGGCAAAGCTAACATGATGATATTTGATCTCAAAAATAAAATATATAATTAAGCAAAGCAAAACATTTATTTACTTTAGCAATCTAACATTTCTGTCACTCACTTTTCTTCTAGAAGAGTTAATATTCTCTCTCTGATTCGGAACATCAAATGTTACAATTGATCGATCATATGTAAGTTTTGATGAGGTAGATGGCCAGTTAAATAAATAAATAATAGAAATAATGACAATTTATATATGGTTCATAAAACTAGATAAATTGAAGATTGTTTATCCGGTAAGATATACAATCAGTCATCATAAATAAATTTGTGAAAACTAACACATTACTAATATAAGCTTGATACGTCATACAAATACACGAATATACATATATATATATATACACACACACATATA